>NC_089520.1:27434751-27442251 GCF_963924715.1 Thunnus thynnus | reverse complement strand
TGGAAAAACGTCTGGCAGTAGAAATTGGTAATAAGTCTTTGCGTGAAAATGCACAAATGCACAAAGAATCCCTGCGTTCCGAATTATATCCACGAATGATGGATTTTTGAGTGGACTGAAGTGCTCGGTGGGGACAAACGTATTTAACATAAGTGTGTGATCCATGGGTCTCAGTGGCACAGCCTTCAAATGCATCATCCTCAGCAGGGAAGCACAGAAAGCCCTGCACTGTTCCCCTGCCAAGTCAGCACCGAGCAGAAAGCACGCGTGGGGGTCTGACAGCATGGCAGCTAAATCCTTAAGCCCATCTGACTGTAGAACTCATCAATAAGACCGCATGTTGATCTAAGGGAGTTTAGTGAGGTTTAGTCAGATTTGCAGCAAAAGCCACCCTTGCCAATGTGCACCCCCAAAAGGGACTCAGTGCTCTGGGTGCAGGGCCAAGTGTGGACGAATGATGAGGCACAGAAAAAGAAAAAAAAAAAGAGAAGATATAAATGTACACACACACACACACGCACAGAGCCACACTAATGTGAATGACAGGTGCAGCCAGTCATTGTGAACAGAAGCCTATCTATCAGTCATCCAGAGTGGCGGTGGGAGTCAACCATTAATCCCTGGAGTGACACGTGTGGTAAAGTGATAAGAGATCATCCAGTGACGAAGAGGAATCAGCGTCTGCAGGTAAAGAAGGCCATCACTCTTCTAACAAGGGTCTGATCAGCCAGGGGCGGCATTCAAAAATGACATTCAACAACTGGAGCGGGTAAACAGAAGGAGATTCATCAAAGAATTGAACACTGTTTCGACTCACAATGTGAATAGACACATCAGGCTTTCATACAGCTGTGGTTGACTGTCTTTGAATTCCTCTAACACCATTTGAAACACACCTACCAAAGTGTTAGGTTAAGTAGTATTAGACCAATATTATCAATTTCCCTCTTTCTTTTGGCTTAGCTGGAAGTGAGCATGCTTATCAGTGAACTCAAAGACCAGATTCTCTTTTTATTTTCCAAAACAGATACAATGTAGTATTCATGCTGCCCAGCGCAAACTCCTCCTGATCTACAATGAAAAATGGTCTGTTGATGTTTGGTACAAACCCAGGCAGGTTTACTGCTCTCCCTGAAGAGAAAAGACTTTGTTCACTATGTGATTTAGATGAGACTGAAGAGAAAGTCCTTTGTATGATTTATTGCTCATTATATAATAATTTAAGGGCTACAGTATTTAGTAAGATGTCTTTCATTTCTGTTGAATTTTTCTGGATGAATCATTATAAAAAAAACTTGAGCTATTTTGTGGCTGATTTTATTTGTACAACACGGTACAGAAGACAAAGCTCTTTGTTTGCAATGTAATGTAAGAAGTTCTGTTCTTGTCTCTGTTTGACAAATGTTTCACCACTGCAACTGTATTTTGGTGTCTTGTAAGTCCATGCAGGCTGGGAACTTGTATGTGCATGACATAATAACTACCTACCTAACAAACTACCTAACAAACTAACTAACTAACCAGATGCATTAGTGTTAATATGTAAAGTAGCAGCATGGTAGGTAGTTAAGGTGGTTTTGTTGAGCTGCTGTTGGACTGACAGAGAGCCTGCACCTGTTTTCCTACTTGCTTTTCTTGCTGAGAACAGCTAATCTAACTAACTGAATAACAGATTGTTTTTCTTAGAACCGACTAAAGCAACAAAATTTCAGTGTACAGCGTTTGAGCTAGCTTCTATTTCTTTCCCTTAATTATCATATTTTCTTTCCATGCACAATTTATTCAAGGGAAGAACTATCGTCTAGACTGCCAGTCATTCTCGCACCATAGAGTACGTTTTCTTATTATTGTGATTCATGAGGATGGCACAGATTTTAATGGTTAGCACTGCTGCCTTAAAGTTAAGAAAATGTCCCGGGGTTTAAATCTCACACCTGATCATTACTTTGTACAAACTGCATGTATCCAGCCTCCCTTGCGGCTCTGCAAAAAAATAAGCAGTAGCTGTAGACGCATGATTTACACCATGTTTTGAAAGAGGGTTTTGCAACTTCCAAAAGTAGAGCAATATGTTTTAAGAAGGCAAGTGTCTGCATGACCTAACGCTGTATGAAACTGTATTTGTACAGTAGACAGGCTACTGATTAATTTGGCTGCTGTAACTTCAAGTGCCAGATCGAAACCAGAGGAATGCTTAAAGAATCAATAAGCTGGAGGCACAGAAAGAAAATCAGACAACAATCTTTACTGTCTCCTCACGAATATGTGAGTACAGTTTGTATGTGTTCTCTGCTTATCTCACGCCAGCTCCAACTACATATATCCTCCAACAGACAATTGACACACCTCGATGGCAGACACTCTTCTATTGTTTCTGCAGATCACACAAACAGTCAAACGCACACACACAAACACTCGTCTACAGGTCAAGTCATGTCAAGGGTCATATCTACAGAGGTCAACAGGTTTTCTCAGGCCTCTTAAGCTGCTCATTGATCACAGTGTAAACAGATAAGGTAGCACAAGTAGCTCACATTCTTTAAAACATTCACCTCCATCTTTGAAACCAATAGAGCCAAACTCCATTTCATAGGCAGTTATTCTACTGGCTTGCAGAGGCTGATAACGATCTTATTCTCTAAGTGTGTAATTGCAAACAGCTACAAATTGAAAATGGCTCTTACAAAAGGTCCAATATGAAACAAGAAAAGGCACAATGTAATCGAAAACAGTCTGGTAGGTATTATAATTCATTTTCAACCCACGGTTTAATATTTTCCTTGGTTTAATTTCTCTTGCAGTGTGATCTTGTGACATTTTCCATTTCATTTAATCCATTCCTCTTAAGCTTTTTAAGGTGTTGAAGCCATTTAGCAAAAGAGTCGGTTTGCTGTCTGGCTCCAAGAGACTAATGTCAGCTGCTCTGACGAGGTCCAACTCTAAACACAAAGCAGGAGGAAGCTTCCATTCCTTCACACATGTCCCACAAATCCTGCCTTTACATACAGTATATAGAGGAAAATAAACACTTTTTGCTTCCCCTGCCCTTCCTCTCTTCCTTCTTTCTGCTCTGTCTCTCCTCTGCTCTTTCTTAGTCATATGAGGGTGTATAAACATGAGCCTCTGTGGATCAGTGCGCACAGAGACAGGATATGAGAGCGATTCCCCTCACCTCTCCCTTTTGAACCTGCGTCACAAACAGTGAAAAGTGGCTCATTTCCAAAAAAGGTCCATGGAGGGGTCAGTTCAGCTCTGCTGCGTGCTTGTTGAGATGGTTTTAGCATCCCAGCAGAAGAAGCAGGAGCCCCTCACTGCTCTGTATGGACAAGCGCTGCACGCACACCAACAACTGGGCTGCCATTGCACGGTTGTGATTGCACGTACCATAAATGCAAACAAGAGGACTCACACACTGTGTTCCACCTTTGAAAAGTGGAATCCAGTGTGACTGAAGCTGAGCAAAAGGGTAAACAACGAGGGAAATCAAACACACTGGTGTGGATGTTAGACTAGGGCCCTCAGGGGCCAAATGGCTTAGCAAAGATGAAGAGAATGAGAGAGAGAGAATGTGCTAGAGGGTTGTGTTGTTCGATAATAATAGTAATCAAAATACTAATCAAACAAATTTCTGCAGCCCTTTTTAAGAGACATTTCAATTGGCATGACTCCGAACAAATTTGAAAAAGGTGTAAAAATTAAATTAAAAAATAGCAGTTACAGAAGGATGAAATTCTGCTTATCTGTGATCTTCAGGCAGGTTAGTCCAAAGCCTGTGACCTGTGTGGCTCTGTAACAACTTTTTAAATCATTGATTGATTTGTTGATTAATTGTTCAATTAAATGAGTAATTGTTCAGTTAATAAAACATCAGAAAATTGTGAAAAATTATTATCAAAATTCCCCAGATCCAAAAGTGCCATCTTCATCATTTTTCCCCCAAACTTCAGGCAGGGAATTTGTGAAGAGAGAGAGAGGCTGAAAAGGGCCCTTGGCTGTGTTTAAAACACAGATGTTGCCGTTTACATAGTCATCTTCATAGGTGCCTGGTTATGTATTAAAGCGGGGGAGCAAACTTGGAAAGATACATAATTGGTGGGAGGGTCTGATGTCTTCCCCCAGAAAAAAAAATTGTAATTTAAAACAAATTTCCTGCATTTCTACACCACCTTACCTCTTGGATTAAGTCAAGAAACAGCCACCTGCTCTAGTCTAGATTAGTTAGATTGAGGGTGCTATGAAAACCAAGAATACATCAATGTACAGTCATTATAATTGGGTGGATGAGGACAGGAAGTGATTATTAGAGGATGGCTATTTCAAATTTGAAATTATATTTATAAAATCATTATTTAGCCTAAAATGTCAGTAGGTTTGCAGGCTACTAGGACATCTTCAAATATGATCTGTATCATGAAACCTGGTTAAACAATGTTAAACCTGAGGGCTACTGTTCTCAATACTCACAAGGCATCTTCAAATTCTAACAATTGCAACAAAGTACAAAGAATTTGGATGAATGAAATGGCCTCACAACAACTATCTACTTCCAATCCCACACGCAGGTTCTAGTGGTAGCTATTGTAATTTTTTAATGTTATACAGGAATGAATAATCATAACTTCAAAAGCAGATTATTTTAACCTACATCATCTCAAATCAAGGACTATTTTAATGCACAACTCAGAAGGTGATTTTTGCTCCTCAATACTGAAAAGGACCATTTTAGTTGAGGACTAGACCTCACTGCCCCTTAGAGTAAACTTGAAGCTCTTATTTAGCCTTTATGAGCTGGATGATGGACGGAGTGATGCGTCATCAATATTTTAAAATATTTCCATCCAAAGTCTGACAAAAACTGAAACTAAAGTCTAAGTCTAAAGAAATTACTTTCCATGGCACATTTGACTGTTTGTTAATTCAGATACTTTGGCGCTGTGAGGAAAAGCTTCGCTCTGTCTGTCTGCCTCTCATGACGGGTTGGACTGAACCAACTTTCAGGGTGGTCTGAAAACATTTTTTTACAACAGATTTTTTTTTATTACTTGTTTTTGTCAGTTGCTGACATATTGATATAGGCTGCTTAAATATAATCACCTGATTGCAGGGAATGTATGATGATAAGTTTATTTTTAAAAAGACAAAAAGTGGGGTAGCAAAACCATAACTTTGCTCCCCCTACTTGAATAATGGGGATGCATTTGCTCCATTGCTCAGGTGCTTATACACATCTTACTGTATGTGATAACCCATAGTCCAAAAATATTAAACTTACAATATATGAAACAGGTGAAGCTAGAAACGGAGACTGTTTGGCATTTTTGCTGATAAATGGCTTAAATGATTACCCATTATCAAAATAGGTTTCTTTTTTTGTTGTTGATCGACTTATCCATTTATCCACTGATCATTTTGCTCTGTAGCGTTAAAATTGGTTTGGAGCAGCCAGAAGAACCCTGCCAGAGGGACTGCGCTCCCACTCACAATATGAGAACATCACCCAGGGCCAGATCTAGACATGATTTGAAACTGATCAGTAAAATCCCTAAAAATCACATCTAAAAAGCAGGTGCAGCTGTAGAAATGCCAGAATTGGATCGATGTGATTTGGTCTGTTGGTACTAGTGAAAACCTAATTCAACAAGTCTTTCCTTTCAGCCAAACCCTCTGATGGAAGGAGCAGAGAGGGGATCAACCGGGGATTGAAGAGGAGAGGGATGAAGAGGAAGCAGAGGTGTGGTGGAGAGGAGTCTGGATAGAGAGGTGTTTCATAAGCCCTGCCGCCAGATCCTGTACCTCAGGTTGCCAGGTCCCAGCTGTCGGGGTGGAGAAACTTTGAGACTGATTCTGAGGCTGGCCAAAGAAAAATAGATATAACAGAAGTAAAGGGAAGACAAGGAACACATATTTCATCCTGTTGGCGGAATGTTCCCTCTCACTTAACTTGCTTGATTACCTTCCTTGTCTGTGTGCTTGCCCACTTAAAAATGTGAAAAAAGGGATTTAGATAAAGTGGTGTTCAGACTGAGTAGGTGAAAGAGCACAAGTATGAGAGATATACTGAATGTAGCGAGACCGTATGCTGTAGTCAATCAGCCGATGTTCAAGGTGCCTCAGTCGACTGAGTCAGACGCTGTCAGCTTCACTTATACCGATCCCTCCACAGCCCTCATATCACCACATTACTAAATGACAATCTAATAACCCATCTCAGGCTCATTACTCAAACTCAAATTGGTGCAGTTTAGATCAAATCCAACATTACCTCACAGCGCTTTAGATCAAAAAAACTAAAGGGCTCGCAATAAAAAATAAAAAAAAAGCCATAATTTTCACTGCGGTGACT
Organism: Thunnus thynnus; assembly: GCF_963924715.1. Classification (NCBI taxonomy): domain Eukaryota; kingdom Metazoa; phylum Chordata; class Actinopteri; order Scombriformes; family Scombridae; genus Thunnus; species Thunnus thynnus. The sequence goes on along the minus strand of NC_089520.1, from coordinate 27,435,908 downwards.
GCTGCTCATAAATGTCATAAAGCAGGAATGTGTGAGGGGGATACAGAGAGAGAAGAGGAGAAAAAGTGGAGAAAGAGTTGGGAGAGGAGTGAAATGAGAGAATGTCAGGCGCAGACATCTGTCTGGCCCAGTACTAATCTTAGCATGCCATCTAGTGGTGAAAGAGGGTATTATCCAAAAAATAAGAAATCGAAGACCCTGTCAAAATGACAAACATCACCAAATTATGAAATATACCTTAAGTCTAAATTAATCTATGTTCTATGTAATGCATTTATCATTGACTGAATGTTGTACAGAGGCTCAGATTAACACACAAACAACATGACCAGGTTTTATCTGGAACTATTGGACAAAATTACTCTAACATATAACACTGAACAAGTCTTGCTGATGTTAATTATATACCCTCGTTTATTCAGAGTTGAATAAAGAAATCTCATTGATTTCATGCTCTATTCAGCTGCAAACCCAAAAGGTGCTGACTCAGCAGACAACTTGACAGTTTCTTTTAAGGGTAGATCACAGTAAAGATTAATGTGGTGCAAAAGCAAAAAGGATTTAATTCCCGTTAGTCAATAGTGTACATATAGTTTTTGAAATAAACTTAGGGCCTTGTTTAAAACTTGTGCTGGTAGTTATAATGATCTGGATGTGACTTGGTGCTACGATGTGAACTGGCTTGCCAAATCAGTTACACCTCCACTCCACCTTCCCTCCTTGGTCGATCCTCTCACATACTTCCCTAATGTGGTATCATGCCCATCAGAGATGCCTTCTGAAGGCTACCTAATGAATATATAGCACAGAGAGGACCCCAATTAGTTGGCCAGCGAGGGGGGGTAGGTGCCACGCCATACCACATAAACAAACTTATCTTGACAGAGTCGCTAGGCCAAAGGAGGGAGATAGGCGGATGGCGAAGGAGGCTGAGAGAAAATGAATTACCTTCCTGACACACGTCAAAGCCAATCACCGCCGAGGATCCTTTGCCGTTCCCGCGCCCCAAATCCCTGCCGCCACCGTTGCGTTTCATCTGCCAATGTTAGTATGCACACAGGCCGTGCGCCAGCCTCCAAATGTATTCATTTATTCACAGCCCCTCGGAGAAATCACAGTGTCTTGTTGTCCTTTTTTCCCCAGCTGTCCAGATGGAA
>NC_089520.1:27210388-27434551 GCF_963924715.1 Thunnus thynnus | reverse complement strand
ATTATTTTGTGTTATCATGCACTGCAGGTGCAATTAAACAGAAGATCATGAATCAAAGAACTAGAACGGCTTTTTCATTACAAAAAGGTGAGCGACCATCAAGGGAGAGTGGCCCAATGCTCATTTATCCTCGTTTTGTTTTGCATTTATAACGCAACTAATTGCATTAATTAATCAGATGTACTTCCAATAGGAGGGAGAGCATCTTGCCCAAGTAATTGAATGAGTTGAAAGTGAGGGGGAAAAAAAAACTGTAAATCAATATTTCCAACCTCAATAAAGCCCAGGAGAAATTAAAATGTGTTCAGTCAGAAGAGTGGAAAGCCTCAATATTCGTCTAGCCTATCAAAAAGAATTCACAACACAGCCTTCAAGGAGTCAAGTAATTGTCTTAAGTATAAACTCTTGAAATTGATTTCAATAGAATTTGTAAGATGTGCTTTGCAATCGCCTGAAATTAAACGTTTCTGTCAAAAGACAGACATACAAAGTGTGTGATCATCTTTAGAACAGGTGTTTTACATTTTACATTGTCAGTTTAGTTGTGATCACCATCACTGGTGAATGGCAGACAGAATGAGTGAGTGAGTGAGTGAGCGGGCGAGCGACTGAGAGAGAAAAACATTAAAAACATGAAACTGAATTAATCCTACCTCTCTGAGAACTGTACTCCCGTATCCTCTGTACAAGCCTCGAACACCCTTTTCGGAGAAAAAAAGAAAATGTCCACACACATACACTTACCACAAACATGAAGACACACTTGAGTCAATATAATATGATTGGATTCAATAAATAAAGAAATGCACACTAGAAAATATTTTGTGCATACGAGATAAAATTATATATAATCTCTCAGGACTTGTAGGTTGACAATAATGTATTACAAAATAATACCAGCAAAGTTCAGAATTTCACTTCAAGTAACTAAATAACAAGGTTCTATAATTAACCTGTGAGAGCATAACCTAAACTTGTTTATCTAAATCACTTAATTTGGATTGGACTTTTTTAAGTGAGTGCACCTGAAATGCTTCTAATAATCCCTCATTTCACAGGGCAAATGTGTGTGCCAAAGTTGAACCAGAACATTGGTCTATAAACTCTGATGAATGTTTAGAACGGACAATTTGGGTAATTATTTTACAGGTCAAAATAACTTTCCAATCTGGGGGTTTGAGTACAATGTTATAATAATAGTTATGAATGATGGGCAGAACTATGAAAATAAAATCCATGTATTCAATTGGAATTATTCCTTCAGAAAGTGCCTTTGATTGACATGTACCTCTTCTTTGAGTGTAGACAGGAGCATGTGGTAGGTGGTGGATGAAGGAGAAGCCTGGGTCCTTTGTTTGACCACCTCTGTGGGCACCCGGATCAGACACGCCATCTACAGAATAGAAAGCATAAGTTAAACGGACAAGCCAGATACTGTCTGAAGGCATTTCCTGAAAATGTACAATCTCAATCTACAGTTCTGTATTTCCATCTGAAGGGCTTTTGATATACATATGGCACTCAACTGCAGGTTGGTGTGTGAGTAAAGACTCCTCACCCCCCCACTGCTCCCTCAGGTGCCCTTCTGTTGTACATGATACTAGCCTGCGTATGTTTTTGCTACATGGCAGGTGGCCATGATATGGCACGGCCTGAGGAGAGCAATTACAGTGAGCTGGCAGGCTAACGAGTGCTTTAGTTGGTGTACTATTTGGCCAATTAACAAGCCAGTACACACAGCAGACATGACACCTGAGCAACAGGTAAAAAGGTCATCAGGCTGACTGTGTATCTGTGTCCAAAGAACATGGGCTTCCATCAAACACACTGATAGATCCAGACACACATGCAACACCTCAGTAGCCACACTCCCAGCTACAACAACATCTAACCCATCCACCATATGTCAACAAAAATGTGGACTGCCAACAGCTAGTGAAGATAGACATGAATATTTATGCTTCATAACTCCCATCGCCCTAAAGGCAGGCAGGCAGGCAGGCAAAGCTGCCCACCTGGCGACTTGATTTCCCATTTATCCTGCATCGGAGCGGAAATACCGGCTAACGGCAAGCAATCTTACAAAGCGATTGGTGAGCTGCCCCCCTGCTGCGACTCCCCTCGGTCATACAGATGCCAGTCTGCCGGTGCCACCCTTGCCACAGCATCATGAATCAGGGAGAGGGGGAAAGAGAAAGAGTAATGGAGGCACTGCAATAAAGATGAAATGCAACCCTTTCCTGTTTTCCTCCTTCCTCATTCAGCTATCCATACTGATTTAGCATTTAGGCCCTAACAGTTTTGTTTAGAGGAGATGGGCCTTGGAGGATACAATAAGGCTCTTTTGCTGTACTTTGTGCGAAGGCCCGACAGCTGTTAGAGGGCTCACTTTTGTCAGCCACTCATCCTCTCTGTCGTCTCTTCTGCCAGACACCAAGGACAACTTATGAGCATGAACATGAATATGTGTGGAGCACAAAAGGAGAAAAGGATACGTCAGCAGCGCTGAAGGTCAATTGAAATCACAGACTGAGCTGAAGAAGACTTAACATGTGAACTTGTGCAGGCATAGTTCTTAGTCACTAAAAATCCAGCTGTCTATTGATCATCATTTGGTCTCTATTTCAACAGTTCTGAGCCTCATTGTATCATGTTGCTGCATTCATTTACGCCTCTCGTTCTTTCCATATACAATGATACAGATACATGTTATTCTCTGTCATGAACTAGATGATTGTACATAAAAGCAAAAACAAAAGCCTTAAATGAGAGTGTGAAGAATTCAGTGCAATTCTTATTGGTATTTCAGGTGTGTAGGACCATATGCTAACCACAGTGCAACAGTACCACCAAGTGGCCAAACAGACACCTGCATGACCTCCTCACGATAACTAAGCTGGCTGCAGCCATCTCAGAGATCTCATTTACCCTCCCTTTGGTCCAAGTTACCATTTATAATACATTGTACATCATGTTTTCCCCAAACCAATTCTCCAAAGGACCAGAATAAGGCAGCTAAATAGAAAGAAAGTGGCTATGACAAGTAATTACTGACGTAATTGGATGGGGGGCCTGGAGTTGAGACGGCCTTTCCTCTCCTGTCACTGCAGAGGGGAAGGCAGAATGAGCCAGAGATTATACCTAATAAATTAGGGACATTGTTTATGTGGGAGTAATTTGCACGCCTAGGGGTGGGGAGAATGATGTTGAGTGGATAGAAGATAAAGTGTGCAGCCTCCAAGGCCATTTCAGATCTCTGAAAACAGCAGCAAATGGGGGAAACAATGGTGATGAATCAGGGCACAATAAAGTAGGGCCAGGGGCTCAAAAAAGTCTGGATAATAGAGCCATATCCTGTCTGGGGAGGTTTTGAAAGAGACAGAACTAACAAAAAGTACAAAAGAAATAAAGAAGGAACAAAAGAATGATCCAACCAAACAAAGAAAGAAGGAAAAAAAGAAAGAAAGATAGATTTAGGTAGGTGTTCCTCATTACAAGTCAGGCTTGTTACCTCACATCTAGGAGAGGGCTGTAGGTGGAAGGCTGTCAGGATGACAGACGTCTGTTTCTTCACCTACTCTGCTTGCCCTTCATTCTCAATGCTTTCCTTTGGCTTGTAAACTTATTATAAACCCATTGGCGGTCTTTTAAATTCCTGCTCCCATTCATCTTTATTTACATGCTGTGGGATTCCTCAAGCGGCATTAATTAGGAGGCTCCCAGCCTGTGATTGGAGCCTTTCAGTTTCCCTTAGCCTGTTGTTGTTAATCCAAATGACAGAGCGTGTTTTCAATTTCCAGCGCTGGCCGCCAGAAAACAAGGTAAGAACCCGGCGTTCAATCATGGGTGAACCACAGTAAGGAATGGGAAATTAACAGAGACTCGCAGCACATTATCGGCATTGCCAGCAAATCAATCCACAGATTAAGCCATTACATCCGTCCGTCTTCTCTTCCCTTGCTCCATCCTTCTTTTCCAGCTCATGGCCAGTCAGGACACAGTGGTTAGTCAATCAGCGCTAGGATTACCATTGGCACTGTGGAGAGACAACAGGTAACTCTTATGGGCCTTTTTCCACAAACCCCATAAAGACTCAATTATTTGGATTTACAGTATTTGTCATTAAAATATACTGCCTTCACCACCAAAACAGAGAATTTGCACAAAAAGAACTGCTGACACCAAGTATATAACTGCAGAGGAAAGTGTTTCTTGAGAGGATAACTAAACAGAATGTAACTTTGTTTTCTGTTTTTTCCAGACCCAAATTTTAGCCATATTATAACAATCCCCAAACCAATAAACAACTTGATTTCAGTAGAAAAACTTCCTTAAGAACTTCCTAAGACCTAAAGATGTTCTAAAGATGCTCAATGTTGTTAAACGGATCTATTACGTTTCCATCTATGGGGGAAGTATAATGCCTTCCCACTTGGAAAAAAAAAATCTCAATGTCAACACAAAAAGCCTGTGTAGACCATGAATTCTAAAGCTCCCTCTGAAAGACAAATACCAATACCCAATTCCCATGACTTTCCTGGGTTTTTGATCATATGCCCGATCCTGGAAACGGATAGTAGTGGTACCAAGAAAGACCGAAATAAAAAACAGAAAAGAAGAAGAAGGAAGAGAGGGACGAAAAAGGTCATGAAGAAAAAGGGAAAGAGATGAGGACACTGCGTGTCTCCAACTTTGAAACAACAGCCAATAAATCACAGCGTGTGGCGCTGCTCGAAGGCGATGCATGGATTATTTCTCAGTGCCAAGTTAAGTGGCTGCCAGTTTCTCCCCCAGAAACTCCTCCCTCTTGCTCCCTCCTTCTCGCTGTCCCCCTATCTTGTCATGTCACACTGTATTTTCCAGTACATCCTCCCACAGACGTGTGGTAAGGGGGGGGGGAGTTATAGACGCGAGAGGAGCCTGCCGCCTGGCCTTGACAAATGAGCTTTCAGAGCAGACGTCGAGCGAATGGGAATTAAGATAAATCTGATCTAATGGCTGGATAACAGCCTGCTAGAGCCTGACAGACGCCATCAGCTTACACATTCTTTATGGGAGCGTCCCACCACCACAGTCACACAAACACCAGGACACTTCTGGCAGAGGGGATTTCTCTCATTGTCTTGACCCTCTCCAGTTCTTCCTCTCTATAACTTCTGTCTGTCCTCTTCTCTGTCTCTCTCTGTCCTGCATTTGTTTACAAGTTAAGTCAGGCGTTAAGTAGGTTATTATACAAATGGCATTGGTTATGACATTTCAAAACCATCACCCAACAGCTCTAGTAAATTTCTGCCTATTATCAATATACTTCCATCACCTCTAAGTCTGATGAAGTACCTTAGTTAGGTCTCGAACTGCTAATGAGATGATAATTCCTTTAAGTTATATTTTTCACAAATATTCCACCTTGATAACTGCGATGAGGCTTGTTGTTGCAGCATATGCATAATAGGGTTGGGTGATGTCTACCGAATTGGCATATGACAATGTCCACAGTGAAACATCGTGATGGACGATGATATCATTGTTGATATCTTTTTATACGTATGTATGTTGGATATTAATTACTACAGTGGTAGAGGGCTCAGTGGTCGATGACTGTCAGATATTATCGTCCCCCCCCCCCCCCCCCCGATGAACATCTGTTGGACCGAAGGCTTGGTTGTTTCATTTAAGTGTTTATAAGTGTTCTCTTTTCTTTCTTTAAATTCCCATCCCATTCTCTATACAGAATAAATTCTAAGCCACAACTCCCTCCGGTATGATCATAATATACTTTGACTGAAGTCCACATCTAGTAAGTTAGTACCAAGTGGAGCACATCAACCGTAGAGGGAGGCTTGGGGATAGGATTAGCAAGGCAATAAGTCCCATAAAGCCTCTGTTGTGAATGTTGCGGAGTGGAAAGAGTTGGTAAAACACAATGAATTAGACTACTGCGGAAAAGATCATGGGTTGATGAAGGGGTGGAGTGGTGAAGTCACACGAGGACCAAATAAGTTTCTGCTTATTCTTCTTCTTCTACTTTAAGTTCCTGTGTGTCAAAGCCTGCCTGCACCCAGCTGCTCCCAGCAAGAGAGAGACAAGCGGGAGAAAGAGCAACAGAAAAATACAATGAAAACAAGTGACCCTGTCTTACGCTGGCAGAACAGAGGAAATAATACAAAGTGGATGAAGAAACATAATGCTAATGAAAATCTGCTTGAGTATGCATTAATGTTGACATCAATATGATTTGTGTTTAACAATTCAGAATAGGACTGAGGTAAGACAGCAGAAGAACCATGAGTGTTTATGTCTGTGCAGTTCGAAAATAAGAGCTTCAGCTGCTAACATGATTTCATTCTGCACTGAAATAAGAAGACATTTCAGTCACTAAGCAGATGAGAAAGAGGCAGACGGTGAAATTGTTGTTTTCCTTAAGAATATGAGAAGGACTAAGTGAAGAAATGGTGGCTTAAACCTGGTGGAAACTAAAAAAAAAAAAAGCACCTTACAGTTGGAGTCTGATCTTCCCTCGACTTATAGGAGTGTGGAGTTTCCACTTTAAAACACTGAAATTATGTGAATGATCCACTGATAACACCAGCAAAACAGAAAAACGATCATCACAAAGCATGTGTCAAATGATTTTGCATCCTCAGAAACAAAGGACACAGAAAAAAGGTTTAGAAATGACATTACTAAGACTGCAACTAAGGATTTTCTATTCTATTATATTTTGATAGCTGTTGTGTAATAAATTAGTAAAAAAATGCCCATCACAATTTCTCAGCTGTCATGGTGACAAATTTTTGGTATTTTTCAGCCAACATTTCAAACCTAAATGTACTAAATTGACAGTGACATAAAACAAGAAAAAATTCTCTACTTCGTGCTTCTCAAATGTGAATATTTTTCTGGCTTGTTTAGTCTTCAGTGACATTCAACTAAATACCTTTGGACTGTTGGTCAGGACAAAAGAAGACATCTGAGGATGTCACATTGGGCTCTGAGAACCTTGGGGACATTTTATAGATCCACATAAATCCTCACTTTCAAGAGGTTGGCCCCTGCAAAACATCTGACATTTTTGCTTGATAAACAACATTAACGATTAATCAATTATCAAAACAGATTCTTCTAATTTTCTCTCCATCAACTCCTCCATCAATTGACTCATTGTTTCATCTCTAGTCTTAACAATTGTATGGCACCCACCTGGCTGAACCTAAGTTAGTCGAGCTGCCACCACTGAGACCCTCAGTGCACAAACTTTTAATTAAAAATCATTAGCAATGACGGAGGAGACACAGATGTGGCAGCGATTGCATCATTGCGCAGGCGTTTAGGCCTTGCATACAACTCAGCGCGGTACTATGGTAGGCCTTTCATGGCTAAGCCAGCAGATTACTCTCTTTGAACAAGACGTCTCCAGTTGTCAGAATGCAGTGGGATACAGCCGCTGCTCTGCTCGGCTCCGCACTGAGGATTTGTTGCTTTGATGTACTCAAATCCAGAACAGCGGGAAAAGGGGTTAAAGGTAGCCGCGACCTCAGCCTCACCTTTCACACTTATCTGGACTGTGCCACAGACAAACACACTCTACAGTATATGTACTGCTATACTGATTGTGACAACCAAATCATAAAAAAAAAAATGCAACTCTTATTGAAATTGTGCTAATCTTAGAGTAACATGGGACCCTCTTCTCAACAGTGTGAGACACCGTGACGCAGATAAACTCAGCCACGGTGAACACATTCCTGTGTGGAATAATCCCATTTCATAAACATGCAAAACGTGGGTAAATTACATCTATCCAAAAGCCATGAATACTGAAAACCTAGTATTTTGCAGAGAGCCATGGTGGTATAGCTGGGGAGGGGGGGGGGGGTGCATCCTTCTTTCCATAACCCCTATGCCTCTACCCCCCTTAACGCCAATATGAATACCTGTGGCCCCCATATGGATGGGATTCTGTGGTCTGCTGCGAGTGACAGGGAGAGGATGTGCTGAGGAAATTGCACTACTTCTCCTTGGTTTCAAGCCTGAATTCCCCAGACTAAATTGGCAGAGTCTAGGGGCCTGAGCTGGGAAAGTAGATGACTCAATAGGCAGTAATGAGATCTTATTTACCCAGCTGGTGGGGGGAAATGCTGGGACAGTCCTGAGGAAGCCCCCATAACTCACCCAGCTGGACCCTGGGGCCTACAGCCAAAACCACATACCCACGCCCCCCCCCCCACACTCCTCCCTCCCCTTCTGCCCCCTTGCACAGTGGTCTGTGAAATCTTAAAGGCAATAACATTAAGAGACTGCCGGTGGCGTTCATCTGGGACTTACAGTGGTGGGAAAGAAACAATGAGAGAAGAGCAAGTGCGTAGAAAAGCAATAACAAGCACGTAAGGCAGCTGGCCTTCTAAGGATAAAACGACTGAGAATGATTCAGGCAAACACAAATAAACATGACTTGAAAGTATGCTGGCAGTCTGAAAGATGAGTAAAAATCCCCCCAAAAAAAGAAGGAAACAAAAGTTGGAAAAATTAGTGAGAGGAAGACTTACTATTTCACCCAAGGAGGCAGCCAGCATGTGAGTGACAGGTGCCACGTGTGGTGCAGCCAGCGCTCCACCAGCACTGAGCAGGGACTTTGTGTAGTCGTAGGTGACAAAGAAAGCAGCGGCTGAAACCAAGCAGAACCACAGCCATTTAAGGCCCATTAGTCAACCAGCATACAGCAATTAATATCCCTCACTACCACTGACAGGGGAGAAACTGAGGTGTGAGCCTGTGTGTGTGTGAGTGTGTGTGTGCTCATGTGTCAGTCTGCATGTGTAATAGAAGTAAAAGCTACAAGAGTTAAGTGTGTCTCAGGTGGAAAAAGTTCAGCCTTTACTCCCGCTTGTCAAACACATTCATCGTACAAAATAGTTGAATTCATTAGCAATTGAATTCTATTCAAAAACATGAGTCCGACATCTCGTCTGCATCCATCTCTCTCTGTAACGCCTGTGAGAAGGGCTTTTATTTGCACAGTCTACTGAATGCATTTGCTTCAATCCAAAGTTTAAAAAGTATTTCTTCCATTCAAAGATCTGCTTGGAAACGTAGGTGAAATGGCAGGTTGATTTGGAAAAGTTTGTAGGAACAGCACATTTTACACCACATATGTTGAAAACATTTACGATGGTAATGCTGTACATGCGTCTACTGCGTTGCCTCCAATTCATTATCTTCTTTGCTGTGACATTTAGCTCCACAAATGAAACAAAATGACATCATGTGCAACACAAGTTGTAATCACCAAACTTTAACATATTATGAACAACTCAGTGCAAGGTTCAGTTTCAGTATAACACCACACAAAGAATAATATTGGTAGTCTGCTATCCTTGAACCTTCATCAGAACATATATCCTGCCATCACAGTGATTGTCTTACCATTGGGAAAGGATCCGACGGCAGCAGATGGGACCCCGGCGTAAATGCCCCTGAAGCCCCCGGCCTTGTAAAAGCCCTGCTGACTCTGCAGTCTGGTCTTAATGGTGTCCAGGGGGAAGAGGGTGAGATCCACGCACATCCCTGCACAGCCTCCTGCCTGGGGGACACAGTCAGTTGTAAGATATAAGACTGCAATACACACAATAACACCAGTGGTGAAAGACATAATCAGTAATACCACAATGAAAAAAATACTAAATCACAAGTAAAAGTCCTGCATTCAAAACTTTATTTAAAGAAGTACTTAACATCCTCTAAGATCTTGGTTTTGCGGACCTCTAGTGGTTTAACCTCTCACCTTGCTGCAGTGATGTACTCAGGTGTATTCTAGGACCCTGTGACATCACTGTTGGGTGTGTTTACATGTGCAACAAAGACAGGTGTAAGATATATCTGACCACAGCGCTGCTTTTCAGCCTGGTGTTAATTTACTCTAAAGCTGCAGCTCTGATCAGTATTCCTATATTAACAAGAGATAAAATGACTTCCCTATTGCCCTCAGCTCTATGGAGTGTATTAGCATCTTTCAGCTCATCGTCTTGGTTTCACAGCCTACAACTTGATCGTTTTGGAAGAGTGAGTTCTCTTTTCAGGCACAGCTGTGGGCAGACAGCTGTGATAAAACCACTGTATGATATGCTTCCTAAGAATCAAGAGTAAATGTATTCATGCATTATGAAGATTGCCCTCTTTCATACTTTTATGTTTTTTATCTACAGTCTTTGTCACATAAAGCAGCAAATTAACATGTAACTAAAGCTGTTAAATACATGTAATGGAGTAGTAGAAGTACAATATTTCCATCTGAAATGTAGCAAAGCAGAAGTATAAGCAGGATAAAATAAAAGTACAATTAAATCTGTGTCAGGCGCTCAAATGAACATTGAAATTGTTTTTTCTTGCCATAATCATTCCTACTGCCCATACTGACCATTAGAAGATCCCTTCATAATGCATTTACAATGTAAGTGATTTCAGACAAAATCCACAAGCCTCCTTCTTTAAAATGTATTTAAAAGTTTATCTGAAGCTAATATGCAGCTTCAGTCATCCAAATTAGTCAAATCAAGTAGATATCTTTTAATGTTACAATCTTTTTAGTGCCAAAGTTACTAAACTTCCACTGCAGCTCAACAGGGAAACACAACGAGGGAATTTGATGCTAAAAAGACTGTAAATGTGGCGGATATCCACTTGATATGACTAAATCAGACTGCTGAAGCCTCATATAAGCTTCAGATAAACGTATTAAATGTATTTTTGCACAAAATGAGGGGATCTTTTAACAGCCAGTATGAACAGGAGGAACAATTACAGCGAGGAAAATATCTTTCGGTGTTCATATGGACACCTGACTGTTGCTTTAAGAAAGACTTGAAAAATTGTGAACCTACGTGTCAAATACAGGTAAGAAGTAGGGATGCACGATATTGGATTTTTTGCCGATATCCGATATGCCGATATTTCGAACTAACTGTGGCCGATTGCCCATGCCGATACTGATATATGCGCATATTTTTTTCCAGCTGGCTCAGGAGACTATGCAAGCATAGATTGTACTAATTATGATCAAGAAAGACAATATATGAAGGAAGAACTTAGGAAGACTGGAGTTCAAGAGCTCAGCTTTAAAACTTTAATGAACCTGCCAAATGGGTGGAGCAGTAGAGTTTTCTTTGAGTATATTAGACAGACAGGATTAATGTGTAGGATTTAATCTCTGGTCCACACTCTGGAGCAGAAGGTGTCAGTAATGCACCTAATACGCTGGTTGCCAACCGCCGTTATAAACCAAAAAGAGGAAGTTTTTTGTTGTTGTTTGGCACAGCCAGTTAGTCTCCCAGCTAATGTTAGCCCCGGCTCTCCATGTGGATCCAACCAGAGCACTGAGCCCCAGTTTCTTATTCAGGTTAAAGTGGGCAGAAGCAGCGGGTCTGACGGGCAGCTTGAGTGAAGTGGAGCCTGCGGAGGAAGCACCGGGACCGCCAGGGTGACACAGTCCGTCGAGGGAAGCGCAGTCAGGTGGCGGAGGAGAAGGCGACATACCGGCCTCTCATAATCGGCAGAATTTGCCGATGCCAATATTTCATTTAAGAGCTTTTATCGGCCGATACCGATGACATGCCAATAATATCGTGCATCCCTAGTAAGAAGTACAATATTTCCATCTGAAATGTAGTAAAGTAGAAGTATAAAACAGCAAAAAATGGAAGTACTCAAGTAAAGCACACTTAAATTGGTACTCAAGTACAGTACCTGAGTAAATGTACTTAGTTACCTTCTACCCCTGTCAACACAATAATAAATGACACATTACACATTAAAAGAGGGTTACTGCAGCCACTATTACACCTGTCTTTCACCTTTAGAGGCATGTCACCTGATTAAAGAAGCTAGGTGAGACGAGACATATTCTGTGCAAGAACTGCAACAATTATTTGATTAATTGATCAACAGAAATTTAATCAGCAACTATTTTGATCATTGACTAATGGTTTTAGTCATTTTTTAAGCAGAAATGTCAAAACATTTGCTGATTGCAACTTTTCAGATTTGAGGATTTGAAGGTTTTCTGCATCATACATAACAATGAACAGAATATCTTTAGATTTTTGACTGTTAATCAGACAAAACAAGACATTTGAAGACGTCACCATGGGCTTTGAGATTAAAACAGGCATTTCTGACATTTTATTGAAAAAAAGGAAGAGTCAAGAAAATAGTCAGCAGATTAATCAATAATGAAAATAATTGTTAGTTCCAGCCCTTCCATATTTCTTTGTTCTTCTCTATGTCTCACTGTAGTCCATTTTAATTATAAGGTTCTCATTTTCCCACAGTGGCAGTAGCAGTCACAGACAATTTCTGGGGCAACAAAACTAAAATAAGTCTATTGTAAACAGAGCCCTGAGGCAGAATATATCTGTGACTCATTCCTCCTCTTATTTTATTTTAGTGTATTTTTTGCTTTACTGATATAATTTTAGTCAATCCTCCTTCAGCAAGAAAATAAAACAGTTTAGAGGAACAATAATTCATGATTTGTCTTATGAAAAGGCCAATTCTGTGAGAGAACTGTGGTGCCCCACCCCTAACTCGTGCACTCACACACATACACATGCATGCACGCGCGCGTGCACACACACATGCACACACACAGATGCTTTTTTCCACAATAACTGCTTTAATGGAGCTGATTCTGCCCGCTAAACCAAAAACAAACACCCCTTAAACTCTTTACAGTAGCACTTTCTGTCTAGTTCAGTTAATCTGTGGAAGCCTTTATAACTAAATTGGTTGAATTAGCTCCCGTTGTCAGATTCTTTGTTTTGTGTTGATTTGTATTTTTGAACCTTCGTATTGCTGAGCTGAGCAGACTTGTCCTCTATTAGGTTTTATTAAGGTGTTATTAACCAGTGCAGTAGGTTACACGGGTTCTTGTAGACGACACTGAAGTTAAAGGAAACAGCTTTTTCACCACTTCCACTTATGAAAAGTTTTCATATTGTTACAAAAGCCTTAACACTGTTCAAACTCACTTTCAGATTTGTGAAAGCTTCATTCTATTTGTGAAAACACCAAAAAAAACTCAATGATATTTCTCCATCCAGACCACTTTAGACCAGATCCAGATCAAAAACCACTAAACTTAGACTTGTCAAATCTGGACTAGATTAACAAGGAGACTCCAGAGAGTCATTAAAACACATTTTCAGATTTGTGAAAGCTTTATTCTATTTGTGTAAACACAAACAATTTCACTGATATTTATCCACCCAGACCACATTAGACCAGATGCAGAACAAAACCAGTAAATTTAGACTTGTCAGATCTGGACCAGATTACCAAGGAGATTCCAGAGTCATTAAAACATAGTTTCAGATTTGTGAACCCCTTATTCTACTTGTGAAAACTGATTAAAAAAAAAATTTTTTTTAAATTAAAATGTAAAAAAAAAAGGGACGATTTCACTGATATTTCTCCATCCAGATCACATTTGATCAGGTCCAGATAAAAAACACTATAACCAGTCATAGACATAGAAAAATAATAATTTTGTCCAGATTTGATGTTGAAGTACAATGGTTTTTGATCTGGGTCTGGTCTAACGTGGTCTGGATGGGGAAAAAGCAGTGAAATCACCCTTTTCTGTTTTCACAAATAGAATAAACTTTTCACAAATCTGAAAGTGGTTTTAACAGGCTTTTGCTATGATGTCTAACACTCTTTCATAAGTGGTGCAAAATCGGAGAATCAGCTGCTAGATATCATTATTTATGTTTCTCTTAACCGGAAGCTAACTTCAGTGTCGTTTCTTATTGTCTCGGCTTAACTTGAGCTTGAATAATTTTATATTTTGCAAGCAAATTAATTCCTTAGTGAATTGCAGCAAATGACCCAAACATATCCATCACTCCAGCTTTAGCAGCTTTATCTGCGGTTAAATTGGAGGCTGGTTCAGCATCAAACTATCTGTACCTTACCACCAGAGACGCCACGAACTCTCGTCTCTCCATGTTCCGCTGTCAAGATATCCTTCTGTCAGTAATGCAGGTAATTGTGCGACAGCTAAGCATGTTTGACACTCCACTCGAATCAAAACACGCCTATCAAGGACGCTGCCATTTTGGAGGAATTACTTCCGCGTGACGTCATGACGCATGCTTGTCTCGTGACCTTGAAAGAGTCTACGTATGTTAAATAAATGCAAAGAGGATATCGTTTTTGTCTCACTAACAAAGTCAAATTGATAACCTTTAAAATGCTTCACATGTTTTATCCAACTAATCATTATTAGCAGAAACTCAATAAAAGACATTTATATAAGTTGCATCTTTTATGGGGAGCTCAGAGAAACGCTGCTACATTTATTTTGGTCTTTGCCCACATACAAAACAACTGTGAAGTCAATTGTCACGATTTATTGCTGATCATATCTACCCCCACTTTTTATTATTTTGATAATATTTATTTTTTGGATTCACTGAATATGAGCTATATATAATATAATCTGTTCGCAGTTCTATTTCATATTCACAAATCCAAATTCTTCATCAAAAAGCCAAACGTTTCAGAGCTGACTGTCCATATCAAGCAATACATTTCTTAAATATCTGAATGTACAAACAAAAAAACTGTTAAAACGTATACCCAATGTAAGATTTATTTATTTAACTTTTTTATTACAACCTTTAGACCCCCTGGCATGTTTGTGATTGTAGGCTCAAGTTGTAAACACAATCTGCTGTAAACTTGCTGTATACCTGTTTCAATAAAGTCATATATAGTAGACTATATATTGATAAAGACATTAAAAGTTTCTGTTATGTGGAGCTTCTTGTAAATGCTTGCAATAATTTCCTCATAAAATCAATGATTACTTTTTTTGGTTCACTACACTATTTATCTGCCTTTTAAAGACCAGCTGGACATTTAAAATGTAGTTCTACAAAAAATAATTTAATACTTGACATAAAAACTTGATCTTTTTCATACTGAAGAATGCTGATTGGATAAAAGTTGACTTCATCAACTTCCACCTTATTAAAAAAACCTTTATATTACATATTATAGAGCTTTGTTCTTGAATTACACATTGTTCTTTAAAGGAGCTCTAAAGGTGCACTCACATTTGCCTTCAATCCAACAAAACTTCCTGCATACTCTAAAAAGGATGCAGATCCAACATTAGGCTAAATAAATAAATAACTGAGCAAAATGATTAGCAATTTTTGACTTTATTTTCCCCTAGAGTAGGATAATGATGTTGCCATTTGGTGTCTGTAATTTTGTCCAAAACTAGAGTGATGGATCAACACATCACTGTTTCTACTGGCCAGCAGGTACAATTTGCTGCTTACAGAACAAAGGTGGACCTGACTGTCTGAGACGGTGTCTTCACTGTGTGGACAAGTGCCTCTTTGATTGGTCCCTCTGCTGCAAGAGGAATTCTGAACAAAGAGTAGAGGTCAGCCGTGCCCTTTAGTTTGACTTTGCTGTCTGTCTGGCTGTCCAGCTCAGTCTCTTTCCAAGTATTCTGGCTGGCCATCTCGGTCACAGAAGTTCTAAAGGAATCCTCTACATTCATTCATCATCATCAGAGTCCTCATTATCATCAGATTCACAGAGCTTATCTTTTACATAATGCATAATGGTCCACCAGTATGGCTTCTTTGGACACTTGAATGAAACTGAGCCCTCGTTAACATTATCAGCTCCACCTGTGCTTTTCCTGCTATGACAAGTCAAAATGTCTTCTGTAAAAAAGGTCTATAGAAAAATATTATAGTGTTCTCTATGATATTACTGATTCGCCTACAGAGCAATGTATGAAAATTTTTTAAAAAGTGTGACCTTCCTTTACTCACATTTATTTTGCCATTCTATAACTGCAAGGCCTTATATTCCTGCGTCTCACCTCTCCCTCGTGATACTGCTGAGTGAGTGTGTGCTCAGGTGAGTGTGTTCTTTTCCACTGACGTGCCGACTGGGTTATTTATGGGCTACTGTCAACCAGGCAGCGTCTCCTATTAGGGAAGAGCAGGCAAGGGGCCACCACCTCTTTATTCAGCCCGGACCCAATGATGTCTGGGCTGAGTGCGCCCAGTTTGAAGCTCGGTGCCCGTCATCCATCTTGTTGAAGCCGGTCTCAGAGGGATCCCATTGGATGTGAGCCCCAGCTGGATCTGGACTGGGCTGCTGTCTCCGCTGTCCTGATCTGTATTAGGCCTGAGGATGGCAATAGCATCACTTACACTCTGCTTCTCACCGTTTTATTGCCTTGATCCTGCACTTCATAAAATAGAGCTGAAAGTACAAATGTTTCACTGCAAGTTAGAGGACTGGCTTCTTTGTAATCGTGACTCTTAGTCATGTTTTACTCTGCTGAACATTTGCAGTGATTATTTACTGTGACAGTGTCATTGTGCTTGTGATTTACATTACAGCCTTTCCCTAAGGCAGACATAAGTTGTTGTCCCTCAGCTCAGTCGATACAGCACATTAATTCTATGCCATACCTGAAATGGATTTTTTTCCCCCCTTTTGGTTGTTGCTGAGAAATTTGCAGTGTCCACATACTGGTCTGTTCCATCATGTAAAGCCATTTATCACCCTGTCGTTATTGGGATTTTTGTCATTTGTGCTCCAAATGCTGTATTTCTGTAAGTCTCAATGGACTAATGGACCAAACCTTAAGGTAGCATTAAAAATGCACAAATCATAGTTATATCTTAACAAGACTAGACTACTGAGGATCAGTTTTTCAATACGTCAAGTACAATCTTATGAAATATTCTTATGGAGCTAAGTACTAAGAAAGTAAGTTGGTTGACTTTTTGCCTTTGCACCATTCATGTATTTATCAGCAGTGATGAAAATGTTCAAAAGTTTATCTTTTAACACTTATAAGCTGCTTTTTAGCTTCACCTAATGTTTTGCTGAATGACGTCAACCAGATACATGCTTGGAGCGCAGCTTACAATTTGAGGCCATGAAGAACTGAAACAGACCAGAACCTTGTCTGCGCCGACATGGTCCATGACTTTTTGATGGAAGCACTGCAAGTAGTAGGTGAATTTATCTATAGAAGTGAATGCAAACGCTGACTGGATGAGAGCGGGAGTGTTCAGTTACCCCTGCGAAAGGTCAATGAGAAGCACCCAGAGTCTGGGCAGATTTGCAGGGAGCACCATTGATCTTGACCCACTCAGAGTATGATCTCAGAGATAAAAGTGAGGAGACGAGAGGGGAACTTATTCACTGTCAGCCACAAGTCAGCAAAGGGCAATTCTAGCCCGCAGGCTGTCTTTGAAAAACAGAAGGGCAAAGCATGGAGGATTAAGCCACGAGGTGTGGAGGGAGAGAAATGCAAGCAGCCATAAGGGTTATTGTAATAACACAGAGCCAACATCTATTGGCTTACGTTTCGCTCTTCTTTAGAGGCGTGTGTGTTAGGTGACAGCGAGGATGAACTCTTGAGTCAAAAGTTTATGTGACTTAAACAGGTGAGAGGGTGTTCAGAGTTCCACTTGAAGTTTTTAGACACTTTTTCTACCCACTTGTGTGCGTGTGTACAATATCTGTATGTGTTATTTCAGACAGAGCAGATTGCTTACACATTTGAATTCTTTAGATGAATTTTCATTACCTCCTTTTAAGAGGCCCAGTTGCTCCTTTGGACACCGTTTTGGACCAACAATGGTCATTTTTTTCCCTTGTTTGTAATTCAAGAAAGCACCATCTGTAATGGTCATTATTTGAGAGCTGAGAGGAACACACATCTTGACTGTGACACAGTGATATTATTCATGAGACCGTGTGGTCGAGCAGCGCGCTAAACTTCAGCCGAACATAACTCCTGCTCATTAGCCGACCTAACATTTGCATCATTAGGCCACCGCAACAGCAGGGGTTGGAAGAAATGCGACTAAGCGCCTTTCATATAACTCTTTGTTTTTACCCTCAGGATGATAGGCTACATGAGTCTGTGACAGAGGGGGAGAGCAGGAGGGAAAGAGGTAGGAGTAAAGCTCAATACGAAGAAGGGGGGGGAGGTGACAGGAGGGAAGGAAGGAGGGAGGTGAGATAAAGGGAGTAAATGAGAAGAGAAAGGTTAGAGAGAAAGAGGAGAATAAAAGAACATTCATTATAAATTCACTGAATCGACAAGCTGTCAGGCTGCGCTGCCGTCCATGTAGCGCATACGTAAGCCTCGGCTGCACTATTGACTCCTACGTCACACCCAAAACTTCTCTCTCCTTTTCTCACCTTTGGTTGCGTCCATATCACCTGTTTCTGCTCCACAGTATCTGCTCTCTGGATTGACCCACAAGAGCCTTGCGAAGCCATGTCATCATCCCATCTTCCCCTTCCTCTTTCTTCCCCCTTCTGCGCTCTCATCCCTGCTGGGCCACCAGTGAAATATGAGCTGCCTGTAGCATATTGATCCTATGCCTAGCTCTTGCCTAAAGATAGATAGATCACAAGTCAAAGCACTCCTGATGCCTTCTCATTCTGCTACAACGGCAATAGTGCCAATGGCTTCACTAGTTTCTATTTATTGCTGTGATCAATTTCACCACAATGCACGCTGATGGATTCTGTTCTCCTGTTGACATCTCAGTCTGAGCAGGTGAGCTGAGGGAAGAGCTGTCACACCAGTTGAACTGTGATGGCCTTCAATTGGTTGGGAGGTGTGTAATCACCTCTATGTCACAGCTGTTCAATGGGCGAGGCCAAAATAAAGGCATCACCTGTCAGAATCTCTTGCAAGCTGCTGAGAAAATGAATATTTCAATAGTATATGTCATAGATCAAATGCTGGTCAGTTTTACATATCTAGCAGACAATGAGGAACATTAGCATTTATTTAGAGTCCTAATTTGAGTCGTCCAATATTCACTTCCCTTTGAGCTCTCTTTTGGTCTCCACCATGGACTGTAACAAAATATGGACGTGGTCACTATGACTAAGTTTAGCGATTTGACCATCGCCATCTTTGATTTTTGGACCCAGAAGTGACCATATTTGGACGAGAGGGTGGAGCTGACATTAGTGCTAGCTGCTGGCTTTGGTGAGCACTGTGCATTTGGAGTCTATGGTTAACTGTGGTAATGCTAATGCTAATGCTATTTTCGCTAAAAAAATGTCACAAAATGTACTTACCAGAAAAACTGAACAACCGACTCCTTAGAGGGTCTTTTAACACATCTAAACACTGAACAAGACTTTTTAGGTGACCAAAATGTTATAATTAACTTGAAACACAGTGTGAAATAGCAGCAGCTACACCTATACTCTGTGAATCTGTGGTTACGCCATGGTTACGTTACATAATCAACGTTATCACCATAGTAGTAATTTGTCAATCACAAGGTAGCCACGCCTTAAAGAATACGCTGCTTTACGTGTATTTTACTTTAAATGGGACCATCATTTACAAAATTAACATTATGCTGTACTGAAGAACACTTGAAACTGGTGATTGAGACCATAAACTCATTAGGTAAGTGTTTACTCAGGTAATAAATCAAGTGAGAAGTGGGGTTTTTTTGCATAGACTTCAATACAATCTGACTTCGTTTTGCAACCAATGGAGTCACCCCATGCTGGCCATTAGAAAGAATGCAGGTTTAAGGCATTTCCACATTGGCTTCACTTTTCAGACCGGGAGCTACTCACTTGGTCTCCACCAACCAAATATCTGTCTTTTTAGCAGCTAAATTGTCCAATGTATTCACTAGCTAGCTGCTAACTGTGTCTGTCCACCATTTGGTGCTCGGTAGGTAATGTACAGCTGGTTATCAGAGGTTCGCTGAGATTGAACCAAAACAGTTAAGTTGCCAGTCAGTTAACCAAGACCATGAGGTGAAAGATGCTAAAACACTCCTGAGGGGAGCTGAAGAGTCAGATAATAATGTGGGTTTGTCACTATGAGTGACTACTTTCACATCCAAGTAGTCATGTGATCCTTGGTTAAAATAAAAATATTGATTAGTGCAGCTTTAAAAAGGGTTATACGGATATATGAAAATGTTAGCTGATTAATGTTGCACAGTGTAGAGATGCACTGAATCCATATTTGGCCTTGCAAATCATGACAATTAAAAAAAAAGCAATATATGAGAGCAACTGGGGTTTGAGACAGAAACAAGGCAACAGGTTGAAGCTTCACTGAAGAAATGTGCCGACGGCTGCAAAAGCAGGAAAAATGTATAGCCAGTCGCCTCACAGAAAGCAGCTAACACAAAATTATCTCAAAAGGAGATATGGTATCTATTCATCACAACTAGCGTGGCTGACTTTCCCCCCTCCGCTGGTCTTAACTGACTAGCCTTTCCCTGCTTTGGCTCCTAGTCACAGATGACACTTGCATTTGTCATGGCCTAAGTGCTGAGGAGGAGAAGGTGAGATCACCCAAACAACAATACTTCACAAAGAGCTGCAAAATGAATCACAGGAGTTTTGTTTGCAGAATCCTGTACCCTTTGATAAATCACTTCACCAAGTCTCGCTTTTTATGATTCACCCTATTGCTGCCTTTTGCATTTTCTATTAAAAACACACTTTTCTACCCTATGGATTACACACTTACAATAGGGGATGGTCTTATGGAGAAGAATGGGGGGTTTAATGGACAAAAAGCTAATACTAAATCTAAATTTTCTTTAACTTTTTCCTTATTTTTGTATGGCATAAAATGCTCTTCTCCTGTAGAACATTTTTGTGTGATGTGAGTCACACACACCTCATTGGCTCCACTAATGCCATTGTGTCTTTCTGCAGTGACAGATATCCCTGCCAAGCCTCAGCGTTGCTTAACTGCTCTACAAGCCCTTGTGCAACAGTGCACAGCCTCCTCATGCACGACTTTGTCTCTTTTAAGTCTCTATCTATCTTTCTTTCTGTCACACACACATACACTCTCACTACACTTGACAGAGACATTGGCAGAGACTTTTTTCCTCCTTTGCCCAGTGCGGTGGCATCATGTATGTTTTGTGAACTAAAGCAACTCACGATGATTGCTGATAATTGACATTTAGGACCCCTCCAGTTGAGCAAGTAGAACATTTTAAATAGCTTGTAGTAATAGTTTGCAAACTAACCCCTTCACAAAGTCTGTTGCTCCTCACCTTCCGTTTCTGCTCTACATCATTTCATGTGAAAGGATAGGTTCACAGTTTTTCAAGTCTGTCTTAAATCAGTAGCCAGGTGCCCACATGAACATTGAAAGAGGTTTTGCTGGCTGTAATCATTCCTTCTGTATTTACTGGCTGTAAAGAGATCCCCTTCTAATATACTTTCACTATAAGAGAGGGACAAAATCCACAGTCGTCATTCTGGGTAAAAATGCCTTCTAAAGTTTAGCTGAAGTTATGAGGCTTCAGCAGTCATAATTAAACCAAAGAAGTGGTTATCTTCCAAACTTACTGTCTTCTGAATATATTTCCTCTTTATGTTACTATCTCTCCACTGCAGCTCAAGCACAGAAAAACCTTCCAAGGGAACACAAAGAGGGAATTTTGTACTGAAAACACTTACTAACCTTGAAAGATACCCACTTTATTTTGATTGACTCAGACTGCTGAAGCCTCATATTACCTTCAGATAAACTTTGGAATACATTTTTGCACAGAACAAGGACTGTAGAAGAAAGAATAATGGACGCTATGAACAGGGGGAATGACTACTGCAAACAAACATTGTTTCAATATACGTACATATGAGATTGTGAACCTGAGCTTTCACCGTCTCCAACAAGAACATACACACTGCCTTCAAAATGATTGGCCTGCATCCCCAACCTCTCAGATCTTAATAACACATCCATCATACACATGGCACTCACCATAGCACACTACTCTGCTCACCACTTAAACCCATTATTCATGCTACTCATCTATCTGGATACAGATGTCGGACAGTAAAATGAAAAAGGTCATGTTTAGGTAAGGAAGAAAGGAAAGATGGAAAGACGAAAGATTCAACTAATATGCACCACATGAACCCTTTATAGTCTTGGTGATCCTCCTATCATTTTTCTTATGACCACACAGGGCTAAAACCTCACCTGTGGCACACTGCGTATAATTTCTATGACTACACCTTGGAGTGTACAACTCAGTCAATATCCACCAGTGTCATCTTGGTCTGAGATCTCACAGTTGATGTGTGGCCTGCCAATAGCCCGCACCATGCTAGAAGCCTCTGCAGCAAAGGGACCAGATGTGAACAAGTAGATTTCATCTTCGCTGGCAGTCATTCCCCTCAGGCAGCTGCAGATGGATCAATAACACTGGTCCCCTGTCGCAGCCAGAATGAGAAGTCTTGGAGTGGCTCTTGTGGCAGAAGCATGTACAGATCTATTTGGTTTGTATGGATCGATTCAGGACATGTACATCAAATGGGAGAGGAGGATGAGGGCAGCATCACTGTATATGTGTGTGTATGTGTGAATGCCTGTCTATATATGTGTGTTAACTCCATGGGGGCATCTCTATCACCTCCTCTGTAGTTCAATGAAGATGGAGGAGCTGCATTACAGTAAAATATGCACAAACATGCTTGGCAATCCAGTCCTATCTGTTCTATCTGTGGAGCCTAATAGAAATATGGATCTGCTCTCATATGGTTGCCGTCACACTGACATTTGATTTATCCTTTCATGAGCTGATACACTGGCCCCAATCAGGCATCAGTGTGACACATTTTAGTCACAGGAGAACTCTGACAAATGATGAACATGTGTGAAAAATGTTTTCATGCTGCAGGGAATAACTAGCAGAGGAACACAGCAGGAACGATGACACTGTAAACATTAGCATGGCCCTCTTCTCACCACATTTACCTTCAGGTTACACTGGAGAACTTTGCGAGAGGCTGAAAATGAGAGTATCATCCAAACTGTGATAGTGATCAACTCCACACCCTGTCGCAAACGATGATTATGATTCAGCAACATAAATGTTACATCAGATTGTCCTCTGCTTGCAAATGATGACCTTTCAAATTGCAAAGAGTGAGCTCTGAGGGAGAAGCTAACCTTTAGATTTGAATAACATCTGGACAGCTTGGGCTGCTTTACTGCAGTATCAGAGTGTCACCTAGTGGTTGAATTGTATACAGAAATTGTGCTTTGTGTGTCTTTATGGATAATGCTTGATTTGGCAAGCATTATGCATGGTGGACTCATCTGCAGATAACAACTGTTTTACACTCTCAAATACACATTGCATCTCAGATTTTAGAAAATAAATGTGTATTGATATCATACAAATAAAGGCAAAAATGATTGCACAGCAATAATTCACATGCATGGTTATAACCAGACCCAGTTCACTTAGTTCTTGGGTGATTGAGACACTGTTACGCAGTCACAATATTGTGTGCCTTCATTAACCCTGCATGTATAATTCATATTCTTCACATTTATCATCTGTCAGGTATTATGTATAGTGCCTATTCCCCCTTCAACACATGGGAACATTCCCATCAAGCCACTGGTGGGAAGAAAGTCTTTTGGGACCAATGTACTTGATTGCGTGATAATAACCCATTAATGTGCTAATTTCACAATTCATCTTTGCAATAATTGCCTCCATCAATATAAACTGAGGCAGTGCAGCCCTCATTTGTAGAAACGTACTTAGGGATTTTTTTTAAATGCCTCGCTGTATTATGATTAATAATGGGTGACAAAGGGTAGTGACTAGCAAAATAACACAATGTAAGAGACATCTTACATCCCTTCTGGAGCATTAAAGTGACAACCTTACTGTTTTTGTTCTCTGACTCTTACACACAGTCTTTAGAACCAGGTGGTGCTGAACCTAACCATTAGAGACTTGACCCATTTTGGAGCTGAACTTGCACCCCACTGAGAATGACGGAGACCCACATGGGTGTCTTCCTGTCCTCTCCCACTTCGTTTTCCTGTTTACATGACCTATCTCTCAGGGCAAGTCACAGACATTCATGTTCTTCACAGGATGCATTGTAATAACTTTACTTAATAACTCTGGCACCATCATACGGTCAAAATTTAAAGGAGACATATATGCTTTTTGTGATTTTCTGTTATTTTCATACTGTTAAGATATTGGATGCCTATGTTAAACATGGTCAAAGGTCCAAAAACTTGAGGTGAACGTATGTAAAAATGCTTCCTGAACATCAAAAGCCAGGGCTTCAACCCGTTTCGTAGCCTTTGTTGCTAAGGTTTTTCCATGGGTTGTTAGCGTTGTCCACTTGCATATTTTGGATTAGATTGGGCATGTACAGATATATTTGAGAAGTTTCTATTTTGAGTAAATAATGAGAAATCCTACTACTATTGTTTGTTTAAGTAGCCTCCAGAGCAGCTGGAAATTGGCCATGACGCAACTTCTAGAAACTAACCAATCAGAACAGAGTGGGCTCATTGGGAGGGGGGCATTAAAGAGACAGGAGCTAAAACGGTCTGTTTCAGACAGAGGCTGAACTGAGGGTTGCGTAAAGGGCCAGTATAAGATAAATAAGGAGTTATCTTATGCCAAAATAATTGGCATTGTGAGCATTTAGCTCAAAGCCTAGCTCTGCCTAAGAACTTCACAGAGCCGCTAGTGTGGCTGTAGACTCTTAGTCTTGTCAGAGACTAACTCACGAGTGACCAAAGCCACCCCTCTCCCTGTGTCATTAGCCTATCTGTTCTGATTAGCACTGAACCTTCCTGTGACTTCACTTCAAGAGCACTCTAAATTAACAAGGCTAATTTTTCCTCTGGCCACAGTCCTGTAGCGATCTTTTCAAAAAAGTCAAAATGTCAAAGTGAGTTGCTGAGTGAATGATGCACTGTAAATTCTGAC
Organism: Thunnus thynnus; assembly: GCF_963924715.1. Lineage (NCBI taxonomy): Eukaryota > Metazoa > Chordata > Actinopteri > Scombriformes > Scombridae > Thunnus > Thunnus thynnus. Next base: position 27,409,721 of record NC_089520.1, on the reverse strand, counting down.
ATGTTCAGTTTACTTGAAAAAAGTTTGGAAACCCATTGCCTCACTTTTACCCAGCAAACTTCAAAGCCAAATTAAAGTTAAATTAATAAACAACTAAAAGTTTGGTGAACATATTGTTTTCGAGTAAGTTGACTCTTAGATTTCATGTAAGATTATTGAATGACCTTGGACCTTAAGTTATCTTACTAAAGACTTAAAATTGGATGAAGCGAGGCAATCGGTTTCCAAACTTTTTTCAAGTAAACTGAACATGTTAGAAAATGTTGCCATGATTAGCTTTAATTTTCAGAGGGAGAGCAATCAAAAAGTGCAACAACCTTGAACTATAACGAGTTTATTAACAATTCTTAGAAAATCATCCTCTCATATACAAAAATAACTCTCATATAATGGTTTAGATGGCTTATATTGGCCATAAAGTCCTCCACAAGCCCCCTTTTTTGGAAAGCTAACATTCCAATATGCTGCCAAAATGAGATTTAAGTCTCAGTAGGTAAAAAGGTAACAACCTTGAAGTTCAACAAGACTATGAACAGTTTTCTCATGTACAAAAATCCTCTCCATAAGATAATGAACAGTAGTTTTGAAGGTTTACCTTGGCCATAAAGCTCTTCAACATTCAGAGTTCAGGGCATAGATTAAGCCAAATAAGAGACATACAGCTTTTGGCAGATCTCGCAGATTATCAACCACAATCTGTCCCTCCAGAATGAGTGCTCTTTCACATTCAAAGTGTAGGGAGTTCAGAGTTGGGCCTGGTTCTTGTTCAGGGATGAGTGGGAGCATTGCAAATGCAACTTGGCTTAAGTGAGCATCTGCATCTTCAGCCTAAAAGAAAAAGGGGAAAAATCTGTTATATATTCTTAATGTACCTGGTCACCACTCTTAGCACACTACTATAATGTTTAAATATTTATTGGACTGATCATGGATGTGCTTTAAGTACCGGATCGATTAGCAGTATTGGTAGAATAGTAGTACCGTTAAAATCGTAATGATACCCATCCCGCTCATTTAGGAATGAGATCGCATAGAGGTATGAATTGAGATCTTAATAAGATTAATCGTGCAGCCCTATTACAACATACAACACAACTCCTTTCATAATTACACAATAACTTCCTCCTTTATGCCCTGACTTCAAAACTAATAAGTAATAAGTAATACAAATAATTGTTTGTGAATTGTACTAATATGAATGATACTAATGAATTAATACTGGTAACATTACTTATGAAGCACTTCCAAAAAAATTCTTCAGGGTCATCACCAAGAAGGAATGAAAGGCCATGGAGTTCCACCATACACAGTTCTGTTACATCAGATGACTAAGGGGAGGAGAGAGAGATGGAGAGATTGAGAGGTGGGGGGGAGGGGGGGGTGGACAGAGAGAGCAAGAGACAGACAGACAGTGGGGGAACTGAAACATTTTGGGGTGAGGTCTTTAACGGTATTTGTAAGAGAAAGGGAAATGCATGACTCAAGCCTTCAAGAAAAACATTCAACTTTATCTTCCTCTTTCTATGATATCTTAAACTGTTTAAAAATTATGACATAGCAAACGTTTCGTGGAAGAATAAAAGAGAAGTAAATGAAGATTGTGTAACTGTGACTTGCTCAAGCTAGCACACTAATTATGAAGTGCCACACCTTTGAATCGGTTTGTCAGCTCTGCTCTGCTATGTTCACATTTTAGAGAATGTAATTAATATTTACCTTATTAATGATGTATTATTTCACCACTCATCCGTTATTAATCAGAATGTAATTTTTTATGACCTGACCCGCCCGACTTGGTAAGTATTTAAAAGACCACAATAATATGCTGAAATTGTCCAAATGTATGCTTTAGCTGATATACTCACACACAGCAGGGCAGCGCTGTGTTTTGTTGTTCTCTTATTGGGTCAGGTGAGCTACAGGATGAGCACCTATCAATAATGGATGATGGACCTTCAGTAACACAGAGCAACCCAACACAAAGGCTGTGGTGAGTTGGAAAATCCCAGTATGGAGAGCAAAAAGAAAGGTTGAGGGAGCATCTCTCCATGGGGCACCAGAGCACCTCAGGAGCTTATCAGACCTGAAATCCTGGATCCTTATATACTGGATTGTGGTCTCCAAGGAGGTAGTTCTCTCAATAAGACCAAGATGAAGATGCATGTCTCCGAGTTTCAACCCAAGTGCATGTGGCTGTGTGATGTCAACAGTGCTTGAGAAATAAAAAGGAATAATAGATAACTCTGACCTGCAGTGTCTTGCAGATAAAACAAGACCGGCACATTATTTCTGAAAATATATTACATTTATTTCTTGTAGTTATATTTTTCGTAAAATTATAAAAACATTTTGTGGTATTACAGCATGTGTGTGTGTGTGTAATACCACTCATCTTTTTGTATGTATTATAGCTTCAGGATCATTTGTATGTGTACAACATATTATATGATTAATCTGTTAAGTAGACAAATATAATGATAAAGAGGAAACCTCAAACATGCTTCCTATTGAACCTTATCTGAATGTTTTAATTATGGGCTCCCTGGTTGTTTGCAATCAACTCCTTTTGTTAATGAGAAGCCATCCAGCCTTGATTTGGGGGACAGAGCCTGTTAATATGCAAAGTCTGCAGACACATCAGTTCACTGAAAATGCACTGGCTAGCACAATGGGTACTAATCAATTTTTAAATCCGTAAGGAGAAAGATCAGCACACGAGAAGCCATTACGCATGTGACATCAGCCACAGAAAGTGGTCTATCCTGTCAATATACTGACCTGCAGTGGTTCTTTCTCATTGTGTTAATTGTTTTTCGTCTGCATCATTGTTCATTACAGATATCATGTAATATTACGCTTACATGTCTGTATTATTCAGTAATTAGAAATGTTTTTGGGATTATACTGGTTCCAAAGTAATCCACTCAACTCTTTTTTGCCAGCAATAAAAAGTGTATAAAAGCTGAATTTAGCAAATTCATAAGGCAAATCTACAGGTAAATGTTACTGAATTGTGTATGTGATTACATATTAACTCTACCAAACAAGGCAAGGCCCACTTACCTTAAACAGCTTGTTTGCAAGCATCAAAAATTAGCATTAATAGTTTGGACGGTAAACATGGCTAATTACACTCCACTTGTACATTTCTTCCAATGTTTTTTTTTTTAAACTGAAAGACTGCCATGTCATTCCATCTCTCACTTTAGGAAACTGCTGCCACCTAATTTTCCCAATGGTAATGTTTCCAGATGCCTGCAGGCCTATTGAAAATGACTCCTGTGATGTGTTCAATGATTACTAAATATATAGGTACATTGCAGTGGTTGGATATGAGCAGTCAACACAAGAGGCAATAAATATATCACACATTGCTGATGGCATTGCATGGCATGTAATTAATGATAACAAATACTTGTATTGAAGTAATTTGGTGGAACCAGTAAGGAACATTTTGCATTCTGCTTATGAATATCTCAAGATTGTTTTTTTGCATTTATTTTTAATGTAGTGTGTATTGTGTCTTCCTGACATACAGTATATTTCTTCATCTTTGAAAACCCCTCATTGAGGTCGTAAGCAATACTGCAATACCTAAAATTACCAGCAGATAGAGCACATGTCATTCTGTTCCAGTGTTAAAACTTTGCAAGCTAAAACAGGGGATCTCTGACCTCATGAGGCTCATGCATGCTTTTTCCTCAGGCTATTGATATCAAACTATGAATCCTCTTAAAACCCATGCATCATAGTATTAGCATACAAGCTCTAACTGGTGCATTGCACACACACACAGTTTACGCAGAGTGTTGTTCTGGCTAACAGGCCGTAATTCATGATCCAGTTACAAACTTGCTGTAACCCTTACTTGATCTTCCTTTGTCAAGCCAGTTGTAAACCTCCATGTCAGTCACTCAAGTCCCGTGAGGAGTGGGAAGAGGGAAGATCTAGTTTTCTGGTTGAAGAGAAGAGCCGAACCGTGACCTGAACACACACAGAGGTTAGGTGTAACAAATCAGAGCTGAGGATTTACTGCTCTCAGCCAGAATCAAAGGCTGACTATAAGAAAGTAGGGAACGTCAAAGTGTTTAGGTTAAACTGTGAAAGCATCAAATAAGTCAACAAGAGTGACGTGAAAATGTTCAGGGGACAAAGAGGCAAAAGCAATAAACAGAAAGAAAGAAGACCAGTAGCAACAGAATGAAAGGTGAGATGAAAACAGGATCAAATGTCTTAACAGCTGCTGTAGGAGAAGAAAGAAGGGGAAAGTTGGCTTAAAGTTGTGACGGATGGGGAGCGATTTTTTATGCCACGCCGGTGGCTAATGGAGTCAGATAATGGCTGGTCCCTGCTTTCATCCTGGATCCAGGTTGTTTAATTAGATCAAAAGCTGATAAATGAGTCTTGACTTTCAAATGAGCTTCTGAAAGGGTTGGAGGTGAAGAGATCTCTATCCACGCTGATAATAACGTTGGCCTTAGTCTGCAATTCATCAGTGATCCTGTACAAGACTGGGATGGATTTGTTCACAAACACAACGTATGCTCTCTGTCTCATAACACACACAAACACACACACACACACAATAAAAACCTAAAATTACTCATGCACACATGTAAGAGTCATAAGTCATTTGCCTCCACAGTTTTAACCGACTTTGCACATATGCATATCCCATTGCATGTAGAGCAATACACTTTTCAGCACAGTGTTGGGAACATTTTCATTCATCAGACTTTCTCTTTGCATCTATATACAGCAGTTTCATAGAGGACACTTTTCCTTAGGGCCCCTGAACATTACCTCATAATACTGTATGCATTTAATCTGTCTCTCTTTCTCTGCTCACCTCCTATCTCTGCTCGTCTCTTCCAGGGGTCTAATCTTCTGTGACTAATAGGCTGGATATGAGGATTTTTTTTTTTTTTTTTACCTGCCCAGAGACGGAGTAAAAGAGAGGCAGAGAGGGAGAGATGAATGGATATGTGAAAAGCTGATCTTTTTAATGGTTCGACAGAGTCGTCGCCATCCTCCTCCTGGGTTTTAGAGCCAGTTGGAGTGCTGAAATAGAGTCTGAAAGCTGATGATGGTTTCATGTTCCAGTCACACAAACGTTGGTGTTCTTTCTCATGTATAACATTCTCAGGATTTCTTTACAGTATGAGCAGGAGGGACTTAGTTATATGAAGTCAGGTAAAGTTGCACTGATGAGATTTCTTTTTTCTGCATTATAAACTTATAGGTTCAGTGGACAAAGAGATTAATCACTCTGATCTCTGATCCACTTTTCTCTGAGACTTTCTGCTCAGTGGAAAGTATCTCATATACTTAAGCTGTATTTCACGTCTCTTTTCTCTTGATAATAAGAAAGTCAACTTGCAGTCTGATATGTTAAATCTCATGGCAGTCATCTTAAAAATATGGTAATCCTAAACAACCACAAAAAATTCAATGGTAGTTTTTAGAAACTGTTGTTATCTGTCATGTGAAGAAATTCCTTATGGAGGACGTCCAGCATCTCATTGCACAGGTCATCCATTTTTGCACGCTCCAAGAGTTCATTTGAATATTCAAAGGTGCAAAATGCATTGGTAAAACTTTCTCATGCTCTCACCGTATGGTTCACTCCTTTGATTTCAAGGGCTTTGGCTTGTTAAGATCGCATCAGTGGATAATCAGATTGCACAAAGAATGAGCCAGTAAAGCTTTACGTCTGAGACTGATAGGATACAATAAAGCTAATCTTATTAAACAACTTCTATAGTAAATATATGCAGTGATCCTCCCTCGACTGGTTCACATTGTAATCCCATCAAAAGGCTGTGGACAAAGAAGAGAATGCGGCCTTCCTTCACCAGTCTGTCAAGCTGTATTGTCGGATGAATATCCCAACAGATCCACTAATGTATTTCCACTTGAGAGAGTGCTGTTGAGATTTGGGACAGCTTGTCTTCAAATACAGCAAAATAATGACCATTGGACTGGCGAGTTATCCAGCTGGAGTTGAGTTCTTTAGGACATGCTGTGTGGCAGCAGAGGGCAGCACTTTAACTGTGTTCTTTGAGAAAGCACAAGGTTTATTTTTCTATTTCATTCTTGCTTTGACTTAACCAGGATTGGGTTGCACCAGCTATTTGTACATCTATTCCTCAGAAAAGTCCCTCTTAAGTTGTTAGTAACTACGAGATAGTTTCAAGCTGATGACTTACTACATTGGGTTGCACTATTAAAACTGAAGGAATGTCTTCTAATAATAACATTAGTCATATGGGGTGCAAAGAAATCTCTGTGATCAAATCAAAAGCAATCAACTAGATATGTAATCAGAAGGAATCTGTGACATACCTTCCAGAATTAACAGTTTTAGGAGGTCAGTCTTATGTAAATGAAGGTATGACATATTTATCTGCACACATGAAGAAATATGTAGGCTATGTTTCAGAGATGGTGTGTCACTGTCACATCTAATGTAATTAAAATTTTCCCAGTTTACATCATTACTAAACAGCATATTAATCAAGTGTCAGGTCAGATGTGTCGACTATCACATCATCTCTTCACTCTTAACTCTAAACATATATTAGCAAGCTAACGTTAGCTACCCGACAGTTACACCTGGCAGTTACGGGGTGTAGTTAGATATTTATTAACAGCAAATTTTGATACAAGAGCTAATGTTGAGCTGATGTTTATGCATATCTCCACTTATAACTTAGGCGAAATTAAAAAAAAACAAAAAAAAAACAGCAGGTGTAACTTGCTGCTGAGGTATAAATGAAGATATATTGCACCAGTGACCATGGAATCTAAAGGCCCCAGCATCCACTCACGTTTTCACCTGACAGTACATAATACATTGTATGCTGAAATTGTTTCAACGTCACAGAGGAATTGCTCTGCACTGTGTGCATCCACAATGATGACCAGTCTCACAGTAAATGTAGTCCCCTGGGATCTCATTTACTCTTCTTCTCTTGTGTTTCCACCAACTCTTGGGAATATCAGTTGGTTACTGTCCTCCCAGTCCTCTGCCTTACACATACAGTATATGTACCTGCCATCCACTGTACATAAAATAATTCCATATAATGAATAAAAAATCCAGAGAACACACAGCGCTCTGTTTACTCGTTCAACCAATCAGGTCACATCTCCCTTCTCGGTTATGGGGATTTTTCTTTTTAATGGGAGCCACACACATGTGCACAAGACACATGCAAACACACAGTAAAAGCAGGCACACACATTAACACAAGGACATAAAATGACTACACACACTGGCCATCAAGCCAGAAAATGCACACACACGCACACACACACACACACGCACATCATCCTTTTACCCAATAGCAGCTGCAGCATGATGGAAAGACATAGTGCTCCTACACGCCAGCCTTTCGCACACATCCATTAAATGTCTGTTGTTTGTCTTCTGCTGCCTCCGCCCCACCTTGTTCACTCAAGGGTGGAGTGCCTGAGATTGCGTGTTGGTGTGTGAGTGTGTGTGTGAGTGTGTCAGAGGGATTAATATCAGTAATGGCGACAAAGAGCATTTATTTCCGCATATGTTGAGCAGACACTGTAAAGGTATTAGTGGGAGGATGGGACTAAAAGAGGGAGAAACAGAAGTGATAAATCAGAGAGTGTGAGTACTGACCACTCATCTAGAGAGAGAGAGAGAGAGAGAGAGAGAGAGAGAGAGAGAGAGATGCTAAATAAACCACATAATCTCCAGTCCCGGGCCCTAGTGGCACTATGTAAGCCTCAGGGCCGAGAGGTGTTAAAGGTACTTTATGCGCATGTTTATGGAGATCGATATGTGTAAGCTGCAGTAGCGGGGGACTGAGTGCAAAGACATCAATGAGATTGCTGTTTGTCTGGAGGCACCAACAGCCTCCCGGTAAAGCTGTTGAAAGGTTATAGTTGTTTTGCTTGGAATGAACTATTATTCACTACATCCAACAAGTTTTAATGTTCAGGTGGAGCTGGAGCCTTTTGAGTTATTTGGACAGCATTTTCTAAGCATGCAAAGGGGGGTGGAGTCATGAGATAACCTTATATACCTTATATAAGAATGCTGAAATTATGAAACTACACAAATGATGTGATGACTGAAAACTTTACCCACCCATTCTTTGTTTCATAGTCAAATTTGGCACTTGAACATTTTAAAAGCATTGAAAGGCACTTGAGTTGCTTAATGTTGCTTTATAATCACTTGGATAAATTAGTTGTAGGTTATTTATAGAATATTGATTAATTGTGTGATAACTTAATATTATTATCATACTTATTGTTATTATTAATATCCAGTTATGTCTCATAGCACTTTCAAGCTGTTTCAATGGATATTTTTGGCCACTCAGGGGCAGTGAAACAAGCTGTAAACGCAACAGCACATAATTGCCTGTTCACACATCCAGAAGACATGGTGCTACATAAGCATTCATTTGGAATTTTTCTGGTCATCTGACAATATTCACTCTTTTAGCTCTGTTTCTGTCTTTGGCAACTCCTGAGAAAAAATATTTGTCTTTTTAGCTGCTAAATGCTCCACAATATACACCAGCTGGTCACTCAACATTTGTCAGGTAGTGTACAGTCGGTTTAACAGACGTTTTTCGTTAAAAACACCTGTCAACTGTGGCTTGAAATGCAATTGATGAGAGAGGTGAGGCTGAATCGAACAGTTGAAGTTAAGTTCAGTTAGTAAAGTTGTTGGTCATGAAAACCAAAACTGTAAAAGAGCTGAAAAATGTTAAAATGCTCTATGTAGAGCTGAGGGGTCTGCAGGGTGATAAATCTCTGTGGGTTTGAGTGACTTCTTTTACTTTAAACAGTCATAAGATATGATCATTTTTAAAATAAGAATATTGATTGTAGCAAGAAAATAAACAAACATTTTCTCATTCATGAGCACATTTATGCATCAATGTGCCCCCAAAGCTGATTCGACTTCTTCTCTACAGGGATGACAAGTGCAGGTACAAAATTTTCCTCATGTGTCACTGAACTTAATTTACTCACAAGAATGTTCCTGCACACAGATACCACAATGACACCATATACCATGTACAAAAGCGGTGAGATATAAATGATATTCCAGCTGTATGCCCAGAATTATTGTCAGATAAAGCACTTTTCTTACTTCCCATGATAAAAGGCCAAACATAGCTGACCTCAGGTCATGTCAAAATATATTTAGCACAGCTACAAATTTACTTTTGCAGCATAAAATCTTCCCTCTGGGTCAAAGAGCAACAGCTTTTGCTGGCCTCATTATTTTCTACTGACAGAATAACAACAATCACACATGGAGGAGAAGAAGATGAGATACCAGCTGAATGCAACATGAATACAACACATTCACACGCCTCTGTGAAACAAAAGTCACCCTGGGAAAAGCAAATAATCACAGTTTCACACAAGCTGAAATAGGAATGCAGTAGATAAGACAGATTAAAGGTCAGTGTCAATTTCAGCGCTTATTTCAATGTACTGAAACTACTGGTGGCATCATAGGGTGGCGTTTTCCTTTAAAACTATTACTGTCTTCTGGGTTAGTGTGCTATTGAGACTGACTCCAGTCTACATAGATTCCTTCCCAAAAGACCCTAAAACTGATCGTGAGAGTAGCACTCCTCCAAGAAATTACACAGTCATAACAACTTGCCTCAGAGTGATAATGCAGTCTGTCACATGTCATGGTGATGAACTTTGACCCCAAACACACACACACACACACACACACACACACACACACACACACACACACACACACACACAAACACACATTTACTCAAGTCATTTTTGGGGTATTTACATAGACTTACATTCATTTCCTGGAGACTTACCCTAACCCTAACCTTAACCTAACCCTAAACTTTACTTTAACTTTTAACCAAGTCTTCACCCTAAAATTAATTATTCATGTTAAGGAGACACAACACACAATATGACTGTGTAAACAGATTTATGTCCCCATAACATTAGGAATACCTGGTACACACACACACACACACACACACACACACACACACACACACACACACACACACACACTCACATCCTGTCATGCATAATCCTATTGAAGTACACACAAACACACATACACCTACACAGTCACATGAACCATAACCAAAGCCATTCTCTCCCTGCGTACGTGATCATTTACACACCATCATCTCCTTTTATATGAATGTACAAGTACACATATACACACACTGTCCATGCCTGAGTCAGTGCAGCAGTGGTGCCACATTGGATCACGGTGAAAAGACAATGAAGACCTGCAGCTTTGCAGCCCATGGCAGAAAGTCAGGCTCTGAGCAAGGCAGCTTCCTGCTGAGGACAGTAAACGCAGCACAGCACAGTGACAGAGCAGACGATCCTGTTCAGCAGACAGAACAACTGAGTTCTCCCAACCCACAGAGCAGCTCACGGTTTACTGACCGCTCACTCAATTGCATCACTTTGAGAGAGTTTTACAAAAAGCATAACAAGAAGTTTCTGTGTGTGGGAGGTGATGGGAAACATGGTGCATGTGCTCACGCATTTACCGGTGCTTGTGAGCGTGTCTCCAGTTAGAATGCATTTCAGAGCCCTACAAACTTAAATGCTTTCGAAAATAGTGAAACATTAAATATTTACATGCAGCTGTGTCAGAAGTGGACATAAATGGCTTTGCAGGCCCGTTGTGGTGTTGTGCTACTATACCATGTCCCATCAGAAAAATAGAAGAACATTAGAAGTTTCACTCTCTTTTACCCATTCCTTGTAGTTAAGTTCAAGTTAAATAATATGAAACATGAGGGTCTATCTGTCTTTTGAAAATAAAATATACACCCTTAAGAAGGTTTAAAATGTGGTTTAAGAATCTCTGTATTGTTCTTTATGGAGCATGACAATTTGAATGTCGGTCAAAAAGTATCAAAATGTTCACAGAAACTTCTCAAACCACTTGTACAGCATAATTCATCTCTCCATAGCCATATGCTCACTATGTTCCAAACAGTCATATTTTCCCCAAAATATAAAGAAATACATTTTTTCCAGTCACAGACCTCACACATGACCTTTTTGTATTCTTTTAAGTGCCTATATATTTTCCATAGGGATACCATGAATGCATGGATAAATGATATGGTTTAAAGTCAACACATTTGAAGGCCCTCTTTTGTTAGAGCTCTGTTTTGAATTATTGTTCACTTCCTGACTCCTCACTTCCCTCCTGTTGAATGTTCTCCCAGGCTAGTTCCCTGCCTCTCCATGTGAAACCTTATACAGTCTTGACATACATAACTGGAGCATAGTAACAACCAGGCACTCCCGGGTGCTGTAGGCCCTTGCCCTACCAGCCACAGCCGCTCCCTCAGGGGGGCAACTCGCTTAGCCTCCCCCTCCATCTCCTGGACTGCTGCCAAGACTTCAGTCAACTCTGGGATAGCAGAAGAGGAACATTTTTACTGTTGTGGAAGACTCCGATGAAAACCTCTCCCCATACATTAGCAAAAATTAAAGACAAACCACTTTAAAACTGTATGGATGAGCTAAAGTTGAAGACTGTACTTACAAAATATATTGTATAAAATCAAGGATGCATTAATCAATATATTTATATTAAAATTGGTTTAAATGACTATGCGTAATGTGTGTTTCTCATAGTGAGAAACCCAAGAGAAAATTATTGCCTGTCCCCTCAGCTCAATGGCGCACTTTAGTTTTGGTTCTCATCAACCTTGTTTAAAGCCATGACTTTCTTAAGCAAAAATGCTCTGATAAACCCAATGTACACTACCTGCCCAGCACCAAATGACCCACAGAGTTAGCGACTAGCAGGTGGAGTTGGTGGAGACCAAAACAAGAGCTAAAAGGAGTAAATATTGGACTTGTCAGGTGACCAGGTACATGACTCCAAACAAATGCTAGTGTTTGTTACATGTAATAGGTAATCATTTGCTAAAACATTAACCATATCAAATTTACAAAGTGATAATATATATATGTTTTTGTTGTCTTGTTCTGCTGCCCCCAAAAATAGCCACAAAAACGCTTAATACTGCATTAAGAATTACATCATGTTTCACCCATTAAGTGACATGAACAAAGATACCAAAAGCATAATTGTGTTCAGTTTTTCAATTGTGTTTGTTTGAATGCTCCATGCCAACACGTGCTAGTGGTGCTTTAGGCTACATGCTAACACCATAACAATAGCAATACAATGTCCTGGTGTTTTTAAATATTTTGCTTAAAGCTGGAGTGCGGGACTGTTGTCTCCCCCTTCTGGCAGTGAAAGTAATTACAAAAACACTGTTGACACATGATTATGTCATAGGCTCCGCCTTAGCCTACTCTGTCGCTACTGTTGCGGCAGTAAAACCATGGATAAATCATTTTGAGTGCCACACAACCCCCATGAAATGACTCGTTTCATTATCAGAATTTGATCCATTCGGTCCGATAACATTTGGAAAGTCTAGAAGAGCCGCACGACTAAATTATTTTATCCCCATTCAAGTTAGCAGAGAGCTAACTTAAGTTAGCTGCTCAGCTGATGGAAGTCACCTCCAAAGTTCCGCACTGCAGGTTTAATACTGGTAAAGATGAATATATTTTCAAAGTGATGTATGATCGACTTGGCTGATGTAACCACAGTTTATTTTCATTCTGGATACCAATCAGTTATGCCTGCACCAACAAAAAAAAGGTTTCACAAAATGCAATCTGGAGCTTTTGTTTTTTATTTTATTTTTTGTTTCTTCCATTATGCATTTAATGTAGCACAAAATCTTAATTGGACACTTGGTTAACACCACAAAATGACCCCAAAAACTCAACACTTTTCTGATACAATCTCAACAAAAAAAGCTCAGAGGTCTTGCACTTGATTGCATTATATTGTAAGGTGTGTCTGTTATTTAATATAAAGCTTTTGGATCACTTATAAATGCTACCATTTTCTTGTGGTGACATATAGATAAAATACTACCACACCAGGCATACCCCACCCACTTATCTTGTCTAGAGACAGCAGGACATGGCTTCATACTCATCATCATCTACAACAACAAACACAGTGCCCCAGACAGTGAACTCATGACAACAACTTTTTTCATTTTGACTCCACCTTCCTCTAATCAGTGTTGGGTTCAGACACAAAGCAGGGCTCTGTGCTGCACTGCAGACTGAGGATGGTTAGAGTGCCACACGCTGCTGCAGGCCGGCCAGCTGGTGTTGAGGCGAGTTGGGGTCATGTCAGTCTGTTGATGCATTTGTTCATCTGCTCGCCTCTGTTTATGCTCTCTGTCCTATCAATTATTTACTACGTGTATTTTTGTTTGCAAATTTGTTGATGTAGCTGTTTCCGTCTTTGTGTTTGTGTGTGTGTTGGCTTGTATGGGGGCACAGCATGTGTCTATACTGCTTGTGGATTTGTGCACATTTTCATTAACAAAGCAAATATATGAGATGAGTTTCACTGCATTGTGATTACAGCAAAATAAAGTTTGCATGAAAGTGCATGAAAACCATCACATACTCTGAATCTGCATTTTCATATTCAGCAAGTTTAATGTTCACAATTCATCACTGACTTCCTCTTTTTGTGCAAACATTGTGACGGTATGTATGCACATACAGTATGCACATATAACCTTGAAAATGGAACTTATGCCTGTAGTCATTAAGCGCACAAAAGGTATCAGTGTCTCACAGATTGTTATCAACCACTCCAACATGGAGCACACTTGATAAATCATAAACCTTGTGGCTTTCATAGTGTACAGAACAGATGTACTGTACTGCACCGTACTGTATCAGTTTCCTCTGCTGTGGAACAAAGCTCTTTGTTGGCTGTTCGACGGAGCGGGTCCATTCTGCTCGAATTAGTGAGAGGGGAACCACCTGCACTCTGACACAAGGGCCCATATGCTTCCTCCACTAGAGTTTAGTACACACTCAGGCAAACCTGCCTTGTGCCTGGGCTGAAATCATGCCAGTTTAGGAATCCTCATAACCCAGAACAAATGTTTTCATTTGTGATCTGACCAGCCAGCCATTAAATTTACTTCAGTTCTATGGAAAATATAGAGCCTACAAACTTTATAGTTGACAGCTAAATGTTTTTCCCGCTGCTTGAGAAAACAACAGAGTCAAATCAATGTAAGAAGTCTCAAGATTACCTTGAAAGTTCTGATTTAAGACCCAGCACATAGGAAAAGTCCATTAGTGGCATATATGAAGAAAATATAGAGACTACTCTTCTTAGTGTGCTTTGGACTCCATCCAGATTCCACTGGTTTCCCTGTTACGTCTGCAGGGAGGCTACAAGAATCTATGTGTGGGGGGGTGAGGGGGGCGGTAAGACCAGTTAATTGGGGACGGCTTGTGCAAATGGGGAAAAAAGTCGTGTCCTCAATTGGGAAAAGGCTGAATTTTGGGTCAGTGGTTAAGGTTAGGATTAGGCAAGTAGTGGTTATGGTTAGCGTTAGGGTAAGTCTCCAGGAAATGAATGTAAGTCTATGTAATGTCCCTAAAAGTGACCTAGGACAACGTGTATGTGTGTGTGTGTGTTTGTGTGTGAAAAAAGGGTCAACTAATTTGGTGAAAGAGGTTGGGAGACAGGAAATAAAGAAGCTGAAGAGGGCAGGCAAACCAGCAGTAACAGTATGACATTTAAAGATGTATTCTAAAAAAAAAAACAATCATCATCATAAGCAGCATATCACATTCATTTTGCAAGAAAGCTGATACCAAAATGTAGCACAAACATTATTATAACTTTTATTTCAACTCGGAAATACATTGAAGTAGAAACCTCATTTACAATGCAGCCAAGTAAAAAAATAAATGAAAGATCCAAGGCATCAAGACACAGATAAGGAACATATGATAAAAATGGCACTAAAAAGTTAAAATAATAAAAAGTCAAATTAGTAAAATACCTTTGAGGGCAAATAAAACATTGTAGCATGAAATGTAAAATAAGCAGAACAGTTACTTTTAAATCCAAAAAACACATTTCAAGATGTCAATCACTATAATCCCGTGACTCTAAAGTAAGGTTCCCACCAAATCCAAACAGAGCAGTGGTGGGGAATGGAGTCACGCCTGATGTGGCGAGGAATTTGCCAAGGCCACTAGCACCCTCCCCACCCCTCTCCCCCAATAGTGTGCTTTGGTCTTTCATCATGCCAAGTCGCCCAGCCAGGTCAAGCAAACAAAAGAGCACCTGGACACAATAGCCGCCTTGTTTGCCACCGTGTAACAGCATGACAAGTATTTCAAGGCTGACACTAAGAGCTGGCTGCAGGAGGGGTACTTTGAAGTCATTGACATTGTCTGGTTGTGTTCACTGAGAATTTATTCTACAGTCTGTCAGTACTGGCACACAGCCCGTGTGAGAATTGTAAATATATTAACCATGTTCTGTCAAACAAACTCTTTAAATTCTCAATGTCATGTACAACCAGTGCAGCCACAGCTTCCAGTTAGCAGCTACAGAATATAAGCCGAAAAGCACTGTGTCACTGACCTCTTGTGGTTGTTTCATGTCTGTTTCTGGCCGTTGACCACACCCAAAGGTGATGGTGGGTGTGGTCAGAGGTGTGCCTCTGTTGAACCTGTTTACTGAAAACACCCTGAGTACATGTGAACATCACTGAAGCAGGGTGAGAGCTTCAACCACTCGAGGTTACAAAGACATGATTTTCAGCTGTGTGTTAAAGGCCATAAAAACATATTTTCTAGCTTCTTGCTATGAGCGTCCTACTATATATGAACACGGAATAATCTGACAATGCTAGAACATTTTTAGTAGGTGTGGTAGGTGAAAAAATGTGATGTCATATACTTTTGTGCACCAATAAGAATTCATCAATATCTGAATCAAGATCTGATGGCAGTTTTGTGGTTGTTTGCTTATGTTCCCAGGCCACTCTTTAATCATGAATATCTAATATAGAGGGAAAACTTAGAATTTGAAACCATGTTTTCAGGGGCTATTTTTAAAGTTAGCTCTTAAGCTCTTAAGACACTGGGGAAGTACCTACACTAAACAAAGTGTACAGTGTGTATAGACATGTTTCACCAGTAATAGGAGGCTCTGGCCTTCAGAATGAAAGCAGATCATCTAAAAGACTGAGGTGTCCACTGCAAAATTTGTTTTTTAATGCACAAATTAGATGTCTAATTTATATCATGGCAGGATAAAGTGCAGGACAACAGGAGTATTTGACATATTCAAGTTTTTTAGTTAGTTTATTTGTGGAGATGACACTTAGTTTATGGATCATAACTTCAGAAGATATTCTGATTGTCTGTAGACAAGATTGTAAAATTGTTTTGATTTCATTATATGTTTCATTCAGAAAGGCATGTAGTCGGTCAGTTTATATTACACAGCTGCCCTCACAATTAATCAATCATTTCTAATTCATTCCTTTCATTCTCTGCGCAGTCTTCTTCTGGCTGTGGCAGTTGGAAACATACTGCCGTATAGAGGAGTGAATGTGAGGAGAAGGAGGTGGAGGAGAGCAAGAGCCATCTCATGTGGCCTGGCCGACCATCTTCAAGTAATCACATCTGAAATCGGGAGGAAACGCAAAGCGGTTGCTTAGGGCAAGAGGGAGAGAGCGCAGAGGATAAGCTGGGCAGCTCATATGGTCCTAACATGAACCATCCATCTGTGAATACAGCGCACTCTCCCATTCACATTCCTCTTATTTAGTCTTTTTTATTAATTTATGCCTCTTGTGGTGTCTTCTATTGTGCTCAAAATAAACCGCACTTAGTGGAGACCAGAGCAAGAGCAGTGCTGATTGACTGTCTCTTTTAAATGACAGCAGTATATGGTACTTAAGAGATTGTTCCTCACAAATTCTCCATTAGAACATAGAAGAAACATGGAAAATGTCAAGTACCTCATCAGCCTGTACAGCTGGGCTCAAACACTAAAATGTCCACTTGACTTGCTTCCATTTTATTCCGGGCAGTGTGGTTGTGGAGCTGACGTGGGGGTCTGTAGCAAAGCACTAAGAAACCCTGTTCAGACGTTGTGTTGCTTTGAATTATTCAGTTATGCTTTAGCACGGTTCACATGACCTAAACCAGTCATACCCAGCCAATCATCATGTATCATCATCATCTCTCCCGCTCTCTTTCTCTCTTTTATGTTTTTGCTCCCTTTCCTGGTTCTTCCTGAGTAAGATGTTCAAATTTAAAATAGGAAATGAAAGCTTTAAACTGCAATGTATAACACTTGTCGGAGGTGAAGGGTTTGGATGATGTGTGTGAGAATACTGCGTTGAGAGTTGGGCTACCCAGGTAATAGTTCAAATTTAGTCGGCCTGTATCATTTTAAGGTGAAATTGTGCATGATAAAGAGGGGAGAGGGAATAATTATTTCTTAGCACTTGAAGACAGGAGTGGAAATTAGTTTTCAGGGTCTGAATAATTGTATTTAGTTTAAAGTATATGTATTTGTGTCCTCCATTTATCAACAATGACACAGTGTTTGCTGAAAGGTATCATTTTATCTATCAGGAAGCCTACGATAAACCCTCTATTTTGTGAAGGTAACTGTTGAGGCTTTGATGAGGCCTTGGCAAGCCACCTTTATATGCAAAATACATAACACAATGCTTTTATGCTTATATGCAACTGCATGCAACATCAGTGTTTATTAATATTTAACATCTATGCATAATGACATTTCAGCATATGCAGAGAGGGGGATACAATCTTATGTGGCTTTGCAAGGATTATCAGGTATCTGCATGCTTCTTTCTAGATCTATCTAGAAGAAAAACCGGGGCAACAAGCAAACTTCTCACTTGTTATGTAAAATGGTCAAACGTCCACCAGTCTTCATCTAAATACAGTCAATCTCCCCTCCCTAAGGCTCTGAAAATACAGATAAAAATGATACTTAACTCTGCTCAGCTGCCAGTCCAAAAAAGGAGATGATCCTCTCTGGGTTCCCGCTGACGGGAGGAGCTTTGCAGGGCAACTCGGAGTGTTCCTGACACGATGACCCATATGTCACACGTCTGAAGGCATCATGAGAGCCGGCAGTAGTGTTGCAAGATGTGTTGAGATGTGCTGCAGGGTGACAGTGAGTTAAGTTTCATGTATTTGGAGCCTAGAAGAAGAAGATTTGTTGACTCATTTCTCAAGTTTATTGATCTTTGATTAAGCACAGAAGTATTACAGCAACAAAGCAAACACTTCCCTATTGTTTTAGGATGGGATACATATTCAAGACAGATCCCAGAGATGACATGTCCCTTTATACATTTGGGAATATGTAAGGGTTTATAGATATAAAGTCAGTTTAAGAGGTGTAAAGCCAGAAGAGAAAGAAGCACAGCATTCACCCAGCTGTTCTGTGCTGTATTAAAGTTATGGGGGGGACAAACATTTGCAGCATCCAGATCCAACTGATGTTTTATTGCTTGGGATCACAGCCAGCTTCGAGAATTTGCTGACGTGAATTTAAGCAGTTAAATATGCTGAATAATGTGTATAATTCACTCAACGTCCCATTCCCGTCCTGGGCCTTAGTTAAAGAGGTATGTTGCTCACTACTGAATCACCCTTAAAAACTGAACAGAGCTTTATTTGGAGGACATTTCAGTACAGTAGAGCTTGCAGTAACATAGAGTCCTGAACATACCATGTACCTCATTAGTCCCCATTATGAAAAACTCCCCCTGTCATTGGCTGTGATATGACAGCTCTCTACAGCCCAGTCAGATAATCTGATGGCCTTTTTGTGCTGAGCCATTCATCCTTAATCTTCCAGAGCAACACTGAGCTTTGCTGCACTGCTTTAGTTAAAAGAAGGATTTCTCTTTTTCCCTCAATCTACTCTCTCTCTCTCTCTCTCTCTCTCTCTCTCTCTCTCTCTCTCTCTCTCTCTCTCTCTCTCTCTCTCTCTCTCTTTCTCTTTCCCTCTAACGCTTTGTGGATATCATGATGAATGAGGTATTATCAGGGCACAGAGGTAAAGTAGATTAAAGTGACATCTAAAGCAAAAAAAAAAAAGACCCTCCTAATTTCAACACATCTTCATAATTAAACGACCACATAGGTCGATGGTACCCTGCACTCCAGAATGACCCATAGGAGCATTTTCTAATATGCTGCTTTCCAAAACCGTTACAAATCACTGTTAAAAGTAATGATGTTTTATGGTGTGACGACGCTGTGGTTAAGGTCTGGTTAGGTTTAGGCATAAAAACCACTTGGTTAGGGTTAGGGGAAGATTATGGTTGGGGTTTAAATGATCACTTGAAACGTGGTGTGGGTTAAAGTAACTACTTCCTTAAAGTTAGGCAACCTTCGTCATCATGGTAACAGTAAACACACAAAACAATTGTAGTTACGGTCGTGGTTCGCGGTTGGAAGTGGGAAGTAAACAACAGTCTTCTGTAGCTAAGTCCATTTTTTTGCCATCTATCTAGTCATCCACTCAACCCGTCTCCTCCTCATATTGAAATCTGTCACTTTCTATAGATGTCATCTGAACTGCGTCACTTCTCCGGGTCATAATTAGTATGGCCACTAGACAAACGTAACTATAGGTTGTTTGTGGCAACTGAATTTACGACCTCTACTGTTGTTTTTTTCTTGGGAAGACTGCCTGATTTATAGAGCCTGTGTTAAGTGATGAGCACAGATAAGTCAGAGGTCAGCGAACACGACTCGTGCAAAACTCGTTTGTTACACAATGCGGGGAGTTATGCTATGATGCACCTATAGGCCTGAGAAATAAAAGCTTCATATGGTTCTAATAACTTATGAATAATGCAGATGCTGCCCTTCCCATGTGCAAAATGGTGCATCAATACAATGTCACGCCACAGATAATATGAGGTCATGTGTGGCCTGGAGGTTGCACATGCATACTTACACACAGCTCTGTTAGGTTTTCATCCATAAAAAAACATACTTTATGTCTCTTGATGTAGAGGATGGTGCAACAGCAATTCAAAACAGTCTGATCTCATTCATGAGAGCATGAGCTGGGAAAGTCAAGCTCTGAAAAACCTTACAGACTTCTAGTGTTTGCAGCTACATTGACCCATTAGAGTTCCTACAAATTAAAAAGAAATATGGAGTTCAGTTAAATATTTATGCAAAAGTTCACTTCATGTCGTTGGATATACAAAAAGTTTGCAAAGATGACAAGAACATAAAAGATTGAAATAGGAAATGAAGGAATGGTGGGGAAGTTTTCAAAGGGATGCTCTGAGGTATGACTTGTAGTGAAAGGAGAGAGGTTCCTTCCAGGATGGATGTGTTAAAAGGTCAGGTGTCAGGCTACATCACATTATACAGTCCTCTCTGTTTCTACATCTATGACAGTCACGATTTATTTAAAGTGTCATTCTCTCTAATTCTTTCCTTCTTTCTCTCTTTCATTCTTTCTTTCTTTGAATGTCATCAAAAGCTTTGACAATAGAGTAATTCACCCAAACACTGTAATTTTGGTGTATACACTGCTTATTCTTTTATATAACTCCATGTAAAGTCTTTATATTTCTTTAGGCCCCTGTTTTTTTACTATATAACAATTTATGCAAAAATTAAATATAAAATGTTCTTGTACTTTGGCACTTTTTGCTTGTAATACTAGCAAATACCATAAGTCTAAATACTGGAACAGTTGTGTCCATGATGCTTATATCACATTACACACCCTTAAAATCAGAAGTGATGGATGGGTAAGCCACTGTGTACATCATTGAAAGTTACGAATGGTGGAGGACTGCCAGAGTGTAGCACCAAAGTCATCTGAGCGAAGCTGTCAGATTTGAAGACTGCATTATTAGTGTTGGCCATTAAGTTCACTCTGTCATTACTTGTCAGCGATGCCACCAGGCACATCAGCTGGAGTGAATGGAAATGGTGGCTAATAATAGTTTATGAAAAACATTCTCATCCAGGTCTTCCTCCTCATTACATATGCTGTCATAACACAGCGGCACAATGGCAGAAAGTGATAATATGAAAGCTTTAATGAGAGCTCTTCATGACGGGGTCCTGACTTTTCTGTATGAGCACAGACATTTATTACATGTTCCGTGGGTGTGAGTTTAATATGTAGATCTTACAGTGTCATACAGTGTCTCACTGGAGATGTTATAAACAATACTGCATAGTTGTAAAAAGACAGCATTATCATTGATTATAATGTCAACATACTGCATGTTATGATGCTTGTGGGCTGTGATTGTTGAGTATGTACTGCATGCTATTTAGAGCTGAAGACTGATTGCGGTTTGATTCATGTGGATAAGACACAACATGCGGCTGTGTCTGTGTATAATGTTTTGTTTGAGTGCACATGCAAAGATTTGAATTTATTAACATGTGCGAGAGAGTGAAAGACAGAGAGAGAGAGCATGACAGTGAAATATAGAGAGGCAGCAAATGTTAGCAAAGAGACGCTGACATATAGAGACTGATGGATGAGGGGGAAAGGGAATAGGAAATTTTGGGCCCGTGGCAGTGTGTCTGCCTCTGTCGATCTGATTTGGGTGACACTGTGTGACAGGGAGCTGGCAGAGGGGCCCCCACCCCTCCATCCCCCCACTGGAGGTTACGATGGAAGTGAGTGGCACATATAACATGCACACACAAACACACACACAAATAAAACTCAGTCTCCAACTCTAAAACTCCCTCTATCTTCCCTCTCATCAGCCCTCAAACCACTATTAGTTGAATTCAGACTGGCATAATGCTAGCATTAACCCTTACTTAGCTGCTAGTTTTTTATTAAAGATCCTCTCAAGACATGTTTTAAGATACATAAAAATACTTTGATTATAAATTATAATGATTTGAATAATAATTTGTTTCTAATGTGCTTTTACCACAGAAAAAGTTCAATTACTTGTTAAAAGCCTTAAAATCTCCTCCTTTCCCCTCAATGAATAATCTACAATTTATGAATATGCAAATATTTTTCATTTCAAAAGTTTAACTGCAGGTAAAAAGATGTCTCCAACTTCACTAAAGTGTCCATTGCATACTGGACCATGATTGGCTCCAAATTAGTTGTGGTGTCACAAATCATGCTTAAATCATGTTTATCATGCGCATACATCATCCAGCACAGTGAAGCTCAATCATCACAGTGAAGTAAAAATACACAAAACACTTTTTTGAGTGGGGGGACTTAAAGCTATTTCTCAAACTGGAGAAAACATCGGGAAATGGGTAATTAGTCCATGCCTGCAGAGTCAAATCAAGATAGGAGCTTTAATATTTTTGAGTGACACCAAGAAAACAAATTACTCACTCAGATCTCAGTTTTGAGGAATTAAAAGAAAAGCTTTTTTTTTATTTAGTAGTCCTGTTTCCTACTGTCACATTACATCATGAGATGCAAGCGGCAGGTACGTGTCTCCATCATACCCTTCCTCTTCTCTGAGTTGTTTTACCCCTTTATCTAAAGCTTCACACCACTGAAGGATAATCTCTCGGGGACCCCTTTTGTTTCTTGTACTATTTAATAGCTGACGATGTACATGATGTACTTTTGGCTGGACTGCAACAGCAGGGCCAGCCCTATATACACAAATGTTTGTCCATCACTGAGTCACTTACTGACTCACTGACTGAGTGATGAAGCTACAGCAACAGACTAACAGCTCCAGCCGGTAAAACAAACAGTAAAATGTGTGTTGACGTATCGAGCAGAAACCACTGGCAGCAGCTCCCTTGATTCAGTCGTTAAGTCACTTTCCTCTTCATTCTCCTTTCTGTTAAGCTCAACTCTAATGTGGTTTGTCCAAGTGGTGTTGCAGTACGTAGCCGCCCAAGATGGTGGACCCAGTCACACAGATTGGGCAGCGATACAAATCGGGTAGTGACAGACCAGTCATATACCAGGTTTTGACCTAGTCTTGTTTATAGTTAGGAAGACAGTGTTAGCGCTGTTTTGTTTAATGGTGCTCTGTTGATGAATGAGGATGTTCATAATTTATGATGCTTGTGTCTTGCGTTATATTTTAAGTACTTCTATGTTCATGTTTAGCGCTTGCCTGCAAGGAGAGTTTCCCTCGGAGGCAACAGAGTTGAACTGCACTGAGTTGAGCAAATATTAAACATGCATTTCATGTATGAGCAGCTGATAACGGGTGAAGATAAGAGAAAGTTGTAAGGTTTGAACTTAAAAGTGCACTTACTATTTCCCGTCCCATCCAGGCCAATGGTTTTTCCTCCCATGAGACCAAGAGTACTTTCACTGTTATTTTTAGGTTGGGAAAAGCTCATCTGCTGTTCCCTAGGTGAGAGGCCTGGCTCATCTGATCCCATCAAGCAGTGTATTCATCCCTGCTGCCTTAGCACAGCTGCCTAACGCCTGCCCACTGTCTGATTCTCCATCTTTATAATTGTCTTTATCTATTTTGCTTTCATTGTTTCTTGGATTCTGAACATTCTTTACATATATGTCATTTTCTTTGTTTTTTCTCTTGTTCTATGTCAGACTGATCAATCATTTCTTTCTTTCATCATTTGAAGAGTAGAGGAAGCAATAATGGTTGGCAGTTGTAGTAACGGTGATCACTTTTGATGAGGCTGATGATTTTGCCAACAAGTCTTTCTCTGTGTAGAGAAAAAGAAAAAGAAACAAAATTCAAATTCTATTGTAGCCTCTTTGATTAACAAAATCTAAGCGTGATGTAAGGGATAAAACAAATGGAATAGACATTTCTGTATCACCCACACACACATACACACACATACAAACACTTAGGAATGTCTGAGCAGAGAGGGGAAGTTGCACCCAAAAATGGAAAAAAATGCCACCTGTCTAACCTGAAACGCAGGAATCCTGACAAGCAGGACTACAGGTATAACCACTGGCTCACTGAGTCATCATCCAATTAACATTTCAGTCAGAGTCATCATATCAAGCCTGTTGAATGAAGGACTCTTTTTTTTTTTTTTTTTAGAATGAGCTCATGTTATCACAGTTCTTTAAAGAAAGTCTCCACACTGTGAGAATGAAATATTGGCAATGGGAATGTGTATAAAGAATTGACAGTGCAGTTTATATTTAGTGAGTGAATTGTAGCAAGATTTATAATCAAGTTTGATAGTTTGGATTGATTGAAATAAACATTAACTGACATCAAACTCTACTTTTGAGTAGCCAAGGGCTTTTTAATATAGTGGATACAGCCAAGACAGCGCGCTATACGCTGAGCAGCACGCATGCGCTCATTGTAATATTGCTGCATTCACGTACTCTTTATACGCTCCGATTTCTGACCTTCAAATTTAAAAAATGCCAGTGTGTCCCAACTCAATACCACAGTGATGCTCTTAATTGTATACTTCATATTTATGCAAATGTTGCGCAGTTGGCAGTTACTATGCAAAAAATAGGTGTAGTGTATTGCTTTGAGAGGTGGGACAACAATATATGTAAGACATGTATCGGAAGATCTTAATAAAGCTTTGAATTAAAATTACATCACGTACAGCGATTACAATATGTAATACAAAGGATTTATTGTTGAGTTTAGTATTATATGCTATAGGCTATTATATACAATTGGACATAGTTTACAGCTAGGATATTTGAATCACAGATTGGAATCAGATTTATTGTTAGAATTAAATGAAAATTTGCACAATTAAAATGGTAAACGAATATACAGAAATAATTAATAAAATAAATAAAATGAACGTAAAATAAATTACATTAAAATCAAAGAAAAAAAAACCCCATCTCATCATCTGTTGTTTGGTCAGAAACATAGGCCACAAAATTAAGAGCATTACTCTATACTCTATACATTACAAACATTATAAACTTATCAGGAGTTGCAGAATATTTACACTTATATTATAATTACATTTTCCATAACGTAAAATCTAGTATTCTAAAAGGGTCGTTCATGCGTCCCCATCTGGAAGTTAATATTTCCGACAGCACATGAATGCAGCACAAGCAGCAACACATTCCCAGCACTACATCAGAGCCCAGAGTGGGACTGAGATCCAGCTAAACGCACCAGAGCGTTGTTGTACCTGGTTAAAAGATCCGAGGACTGTGACACGCGTCGTTAAAGTCAACGATTCAGATACGGAGAGGAAAGAGTTCAGTTTCTGCTGACTGGAGGAAAGAAAGAAACGCCATTTAAAGTGAGTTGAGAAGAAAAAAACTGCGAGGATTTGAATAAGTGGACACGAGACGCGAGTGGGACCGTGGCAGCTGTAACATGACATCGATAAAAGGAGATTAAACTGCAAGGATGTTAAGAAAAATGATTCAAGCAATATCTGCACAGTAAGGAGTGACTTCAGAGCGCACAGGGATGGCTTGATTTCTCACCCACGGGAGAGCGGCACTCATGTTTCTGTGGAAGAGAAAGAAAGTTTGCTGCGCTTCACTCGGATACAAGTCCACTTTCTGAGAGACACTGCTGCTGTGACTGTTTCTCATCCCAGTAGCAGAGCCCGCCAGTTTTTGGTGTCGGGCTTATAACTGTTCACAATGTCCAAACCCGCGCTAAAGAAAAACCACTGGACCTCCAGAGTGAACGAGAGCTCCGTCTGTAAAGATGCCCGCGGTGACTTGAACGTGCCACTGCGCGGCGGCGCGGAGAACGGAGAGTTCGCCTACATCGGGCAAGTGAATGAGGATGTTGTGGTTTATAAAAGTGGGAAATTAACTGAAGGGGACCTGCTGCTGGAGGTGGAGAACCTCTCGATTTCAGGATTACCCTTATATGACGTGCAGACAGTCATAAAGAACTGCAAAGGTCCCGTCAGGTTGAAAACTGTCAGGCAAGGTAAGGACTGGAAGAGGCGGCGGCACACACACAAAACTCCCTTTAAACTTTGCTCTTTTAATGTCGCACAGTTCTGTGAAAACTATAACAGCGGTGGAAAATGTTGTTCCAAGACTTTTCCCGAAACAGAAAGAAGCACTCTTCAATTCGGCACATATGTAATGTACAATTAAGCTTAAAAGTTTGTTAAATTAGAAACTTGAATTGGCTTTGCCTCCAGGGAGGAGTTCTGTGGGTTATCCTGAGGTAGGTAATATATTCAAATAACTTCTGCCAGGCAAAATATATTACATCAAACTCTCACCAAAGTCCCGACATTGTACACCTGTCGATGAGCAATCCCACTTTAAATTGACAGTTTTTTGAATGGCGTTTAGCGTGTACTTCTAGAGAAAATGCCACCTGTCGGGTTCAGAGGGGTGGAAACAACATAAGCTCACAAATTTTGTTTATTCAGCTTCCCCGTGTTCTGTTTTCTTCTCACCAACCACATGAAATGCCTCAAGAAATGAATGAAACAATTCCAGTTTAGCATTAAGCCTTCAGCCTTCACACAAAGCTAAACCTGATCATTCAACACCTGAAATAATCATTTCAATACAGGTGTCAATCATCTCATTATGTTCAGTAGAACCAGCCTTGTTCAATAGCATTTTTTTTTCTGTAAGAATATCACATCATAGGAGATTATGAACAGCAGATGAGAAGGTGAGTGAGGCAGACACATTGAACGGAATAAAGAAGTGATTATTTAGTTACACTGAAGCCATCTAGTACTAAATATACACATAATCAACAAAGTCTGACTTGGCTTGGCATTTTTTCAGCTGTGTTTGTTGGGGCTATATTGGATCCGTCGACTCCTCAAACAGGCTAGACTGGCAACATTTTTCTAGCACCAAACAGGAATGGGAACATCAGGCAGCTAACAAGAACAGGAACATCAGGCCAGTGTTGCTGGTCTGGCTAGTTCATGGTCAGCTTGACTCAGCAGGGCTGGGCAGTTTGACACTGAGCCACTCTGACAGGCTCCCAGCGTGGCAAAGCAGACTGCTGAAGGGATGCTCGGAGCCAGCCTGGGCCACACTAACTTCCTTTAGAGGCAGACAAAAGAGCAACCGCTCTTCAAGGACAATTTCACGTATTTATAACCTGTGAACGCTGGCAGCAATGTTGGCTGTGCCTGTACAGAGGTGGTAGCAGGCTTTTGTAAAGGCTCCACATGTAGAATTTAACATCAGTAAAGGAGTACTGCGTGGATTTCAGGGCTGTATAATGATATTAAGACTATAAAGGTGGAAACCATCTACCTGCATATCACATTCTGTGCCATTGCATTAAGTTTGGCAGAGGGAGAAATCAATTTGGCACCAAACTGGAAGAACGCACTACTCTTCCAGTGAATGAAGGGTGGATCTTGTGCAGTTTCTGAACAAATGCACACAGTGAAAAGCTTATGAAGAAAGTACACAACAATTTAATCATCATAAAGTGAATGAGAATACCCTCTTTGGGATGGTGGAGCAATGGGGCTAATGGAAATCGTGGTCCAGCACTGACAATACCTATATGGCCACTGCCATCTTGACCTTGGTTTAATTTGTTTACAGCGGTGCTCAGTAGTTGTGCGCTCTGAAGTGCAGGTTTTCATTCTAAACAAACATTACACCGGCAGATATCACTGATTAGTTCCTCCTTTCTTATTTAATAACCGAAATCACTTGCTTTAGTCTTTGTTTGGAATAAAACCTTCAGAGTTTTGGTCTAAAAATGTTAAATTCCTCTAAAAATTTTCATTTGAATTCTCTATGAAGCGCATTAATGTGACACCCAGACAGGTGTTTGCACTTATTGGCTGATTAAGCTCTGCACAGGTTGAAGTTGGGTGAAGCTATGCTGGTAATTATGTGATGTCACCAAACTTAAAAGGCCTTTTTCACAATAGATGTTCTGACTTTTCATAGCAGGAAAAGCACAGGTGTAACTAATATCATTAACAATGGCTTTGCTCTATTCCAGTGAACCGTGACAGTGTGACAGTGAGCCAGCACGCACAATACCACGAACCTGAAACCAAAGCAGCAAAAACGGAATTCAGCTGTCATACATTTTTATTATTTACACGTGTGCTTTTATGAAAAATACTTATGAAGTGGAAGTTGTCCTGGACTGACAAGTGCAATGAAAAATCAATCTCAGTGTGCACACGCCCGTACAGTCCCGAGAGGAGATTTAATCAAGCAAACTCACTTCTCACTCTGAGCCAATCAGAAGTCTCCCAGCTCCCCCTTTTCTTCCAGGACCCATCAGGGGATGTCGGGTGTCACCGCCGTACAACGTCACGTGATCAGATTCCATTTCACGTTTTTAATAATTCACGCTGTCTGGGAATTTCCCGCCCTAATCAGCCTTAATTGGGAAAATATGCTTGGCAACAAGGGCCATCTGTAAAATCTGACTGACCTAATTTTACCCAGAACTTGTGCCATTTTCTCACTTTAATCAAGTGAGATGTAAGGAGGGGTGCTGCTGCAGTGTGTTGGCTCGCTGATATTCAGGAAGCCTCTGCTGCTGCTGTTGACTGGCAGCAGTATGACGAGACATGTTGTAAAAAGTGTTAAGGCCAGGGCCCGGGACCTTCAGCACTATATTCAGACCTGTTAGCGCACACACAAGCACACAGAGGGACGTTTCTAGTTGGAGCTGATAAGAGCCTCTGCTAGTTCTCTACTGCAGAGATTGTAATGTTTACTTGAGGTATCAGTGAAACAGAACAAGACACACACACATAAATATACACCACAGAAAACACATCTGTAGCACTTCCGCTCGAAAAGTCCACTTCATTGCGTATTGATCAGGCAAACAGCTGTGAGGAAAATAATCGGATTATGTAATTAAGGACTATTACATACAAACACAGACCTGCACTCTCACTCCTCATCGTCTTAAACAAGCAGCCGCTGACCCTCTCCTCGCGCAAATTAATGGTTAACACTCGTGCAGAGACGGAGATGTGCTATAATGACAACGAGAAACACAAATTCACATTATGATGAGATTTGTCAATCTGATAAACCTCCCCCTGGAACTTCTTTACGGATAATCTTCATAAGAAGATGACCTACTGCCTCACATATGCAAAACAATCACTGGCTAACACACACACAGAGATGCACAAACACATACTTGTGCAAACACACTCTCACAACAGAGAGGTTTCAGATTGAGAGCAGATTAGTGTCATGCTCTCGCCGGTGTCAGCGTACATGTCGAGTGTGTTTAGTAATCAGGGATATTTCTATGATCGCTCCTGTGTGTGTGTGTGTGTGTGTGTGTGTGTGTTGTATTTTCATGTGGACAGAATTGTTAAAATCCTCCCAAAGTGAAAACTTGTGACTCCTCACTTCTATCAAGGACTACTAAGGTTTAATAGTTTTTAAATTCAGTTTATGGTAAGGTTTAGATGAGATTAGGGGTAGAAGAAGAAGGCCTTTACCAGCATTGTAAAACATGTGTGTATGCATGTGTGTGTGTGTGTGTGTGTGTTTCGGACATGAAAAACGACACAGTGGAGTTCATGGTTTTCCCCGGGAGGTATGCTGTGTGTGGGTCGCCTTAGTCAACAGGATTTGCTGCATGTGATCACACACTCTCTCTCTCTCTCTCTCTCTCTCTCACACACACTAGAATTTGAATCCTTTTCACATAAAACCAACCGTCGTTCTCCCAGACCAATCAGGAATTGAGGAGCTACAGCTTCGGAGGAGTGTATTTCTTTCCATGCTGCATTATATTACAGAGCCGCTGTGATGAATGATGCCTCACTAGCTATAAATTTCTGGAAGCAGAAAATATTCTCCCTTTCATATGCCGGCGCGAGCTGCTAACTAGGGCCCTCCTGCTCAAATTTACAACACTGCGTCGCTGCATTGACTCCAGGCTCTGTGCGTATGTACATGCGAACGTGTGAGCGTGTCTGGCAGGGTTTGCATATGGAAGTGTTTATTTCCTTTCTCTCAGCAGGAAGTTGGACACCCCTCCTTTTACCCCAACCATTCTTCCACCTTTGTATTCTCTGACAGCGGTGGAACGACTTCACTTCCTTTAGGAAAGATCTCTGGCTTCAATTTCAGGGTGTGTGTTTGCATGTATGCGAGTGTATGAGAGCCAGAAAGAGGGAGAGATAGAAGTCACATATGTAGAGTATAAGCATCTCGCCTACTCTGAGCTGAGTTTGTGTGTGTGTGTGCGTGTGTGTGTGTGTCGGCGCCCAGCTTAAGCTCTGCATTTAAATGCACTGGAGGGACACTCAGTTACCAACTAAATAGACCATTAAATGCTGTCTCACTAATGCAGAGCTTTTTGTAATCCCACTAAAGAGGTACATATGCACATGTGTGCTGTCTTTTCTCTTGTTTGCCAAAGAATTGTCTTTATTTTCCCAATTAGCTCAAGTGTAGGCTGTTGTACTGAGTGTGAATGGGAATTGGTCACACTAGGCACTTGCAGTTACACACTCTGTCAGAGGAAGAGAAAGGCCAACTAATTTACGATAGTGAGGTTAGTAGGGCGGGGGAGGCGGTGAGGCTTTTTTCTTTGAAGACTGCTCTCATGCGGTCTCCTCAAATTGTATACAGTTACAGTACACACACAGTAGAGGAGTATATGTTCCGAAGTTTTCGACACGGTTGACAAAAGTTCTTAAAAAGAGTCCTGGATACCAAGGAACGTCAAGGCTTAAGACAGTCAGTTCGATCTGACACACATTATGAATTGCTGTTTTTCTGACTGACCTTTATTATGGTCTACACTGGCAAAGAAGCTTCACTGTGGTTTTCTGAGGCAGCTGTTGCTATTATAGCTGTTGTAGATTTTAACAAGGAAATGGACATAGAGATCATTGACATTTTCCCCTGGAGACCCTTTCAGTCTAACGCCGAAGCAGTTCTAAGTAAATCTGTCAACACTCTCTTTTCTCAGTGGTCACTTCTTGAGGATTTGTAGCATAGAGTCATTTAACCACGCTTTGCTTTTTTCCATCTGTCAAACCATGAAATGATTAGTCCCTTAAGGGCATTAGAACACACAGGAAAATTAAAGCCGTAAGCTTTAATATCAGGGAGCTTTGGTTCAGTAACTAAAGTAACTGTTAAGTTAGCCAAAGTGTAAGATGAGTTGACAAATCTACTCAAAAGGCCTTTACTTACTCCCACACAGTCAATCCAACTGGCTTGTTAGCATAATCTCCCAGCTAGGAGGTATGGTGATGCTCTGTGTTAGCGTAATTAGCCTCAAACCTTAGAGCAGGTGAATATCTTAATAAAAGGCTTTTTTAAATGAAGCATTAAGGCCTTGAAAAAAGGCATGTTGTCTCATTCACTTGAATTTTATAACCCTAAGACTTTTATCTATCAGGTTTGGTGTGCTACACCTGTCATTCGATGGAAAAGAGTCCACAGCAACCCTAGCGACTTTGTGAGGCTGCACTTTGGCACAGCTTTGAGCTAAATGCTAATGCTAGCATGGCACCATGTGCTAATATGCCAGTGTTTAGTAGCAGGTATAATGTTTGCTAGGTTCACCATCTTAGTTTAGCATATTAGCATGTTATAATTAGCCCTGGACACAAAGTATAGCTGAGATTGAGGGGAATGTAATTAGTTTAGTGGGTATTTGGTCATTAGCTAAAGAATTAGCCAAATTGGACTTTTGACCTGATGATGGCATCAGGTGAAAAGGTAAAGGAACACCCAATTGATAACAATTCATCCAGAGGGTGACATGAATGTGCGTACCAAATCTCATGGCAGTTCATCCAATTGCTGTTTAGATATTTCACCAAAGTGGTTGACCAACCAACCCGCAGTGTGACAGACCAACATTGCCATCCCAAGAGCTATGCCACTAGAATGGCTAAAAATGACTCACAGCACTAGAGCAACCTTTTTAAACAATAAGTGTTGCAAATGTCAGTAGCTGAGTGGTAAACTGTTGTACCAAGACCCTAACCTGCAGTCACATCAGAAGTAGCACAGTCGCTCTGCCAGCCTTCACTGTGCGCAGAGTCTTAACAATGTTTGAGCATAGGCAGTGCTGTTTTTTTTTTTTTTTTGTCCCGTGTTAAGTCAGGAATGGGATCATGTGCACGCCTGCAGATAGTGGTGGTGTGTGTGCCCATTTGCGTGCCAGACAGGCTGACGTGGCCAAGTCTCTCTGTCAGCTCTGCTGCTGTTAAACTCGGATGAGACGTGGTTATGCCTCCAGCGGGCACGACTAGGAAGCAAAATGATGGGATTGGTAGTGGCTGTGGGCATTATTAATATGGCTGAGACTAGAGCCAGTTGCAAGTGGATGTGCCCAAGAAAAATGCTGCTAGTGTCTTGAAAAGTTGAGGGTTTTTATAACTTTTTTCTAAATTCGGCAGGGACTTAACTTCTGCACAAGGAAACGTACATTTTTAACTCCTGTTTCTGTCATATTATTTTGCGGCTTATGCGATGTATTGAGATAACAAGATGGGGAAAAGACACTTGAAAGCTTACATGGAGTTAATTTATTGTCGTTAAAAGCTAATCGTCAGCTTGTTATCTGTCTAGTTGTGTTTGCACCTAGAAAATCTATACTTTATCTCTCAGCCTGCTGCAGATATAAAGGCTTTTTTTTTTTTTTTTTTTTTACCCCCAGTGTGCTCCCTTCTCTTCTTTACCTTTAATTACGTTCCGGTTGAGGCCTTTGGGTTCTGTTTACACAAATCCCATTAATGCAAAGTCTTTGGGAAGCTTACTCACGCACATTCATGTGCACACGCAGACAAAACAAGGGAGCATCCACAGGTTTAGAGAACAGTCTAGCCCTGATTAAGAGGATTTAGAAACGAGTCTGTCTGTTTGTCCGCAGCAGTGAACACACAACACGTAGCCACGCGCGCACACACACACACACACACACACACACACACACACTCACAAGTCCAAACTCCCGGGGTCTTCCTGCAGTGGCAATTATGCGGCACACACACACAACAATGCCTTCGCTCAGCCACACTGCCTTATTCTTCCTCCTCCACCTCCTCCTCCTCATCTTTTTTCTCGCTCTATTCATCTTGACTGCTCTCTTCATCTCTCCCCTCTCAAGTCTTCATCTGTTCTCTCCACACGCTTTGTCGTGAGAATATGGGAATTGTGACGGCTCTTATTAAAGGGCACCCCCCCCCCCCCATCAACCTGCCCTTTTTCCTGCCTGAGTCTCCTAAAGAAAAGAATTGTCCAACAGGTCACTTCACAGCAGTTATGGATGACATGTGTGTGGCAAAGTGCTGCTTTTGTGGGTGGCAGCTTCATGTGGGTGGCAGTGAAGGGAGAGCGTGGTGGCTTATGGGTAAAATAAATTAGCTAAAGGAAGATTTGAAACAAGGAAGACGGACTGGTAACATGTGTTAGTGTTTGTGGTTAGGAAATGAGGTATCTGCTGGAGCGGCGGTGTTCTTTCCGGAAGTATTTCACTAATTAGGCCTGTGTAGTCATTCAGGCAGTAATGCACTTATACTCCTTGGGAAAATAAAACTACCTGGTGAAAACTTTGTGAATTCTAAAAAAAAAAAAAGTATTTCTATGTGTACAGCGAGTACACAGTTAAAAAAAAAAGAAGCCGCCTACAGGTCCCCCATCTGGAAATATCAGCCTGTGTGATGGTGACTAGCAGTGAAGCAGCCTTGATTGAGAAAGCATGTGTGTCCTGCGGTTAGCTGGAAGCCTGCAGGACAGCAAATGGCTCTGGTAATCTCTTATGATGGCAGCTGAGATACGGTTGTGTCATCAGCTTCGCAGGTGGCCCTCCCCAGTGCTGACGAATGTTGGGTAATAACTGGTTAGGAGCTGAGGGCCAAGCGACACCGTGTGTAACGGCCTTCGCAACTGTCCGATATCTGTGTCGGAGCACGTGGCTCTGCATGACGACCGCGCATCAGCTGTGCTTGTGTGTCCCCTAAAGCCGGGCATGACTCAATCACCACAAATCCCTGTACTGTACTGCTCACATTATTGTTTCCAGTAGTTCCATGACTCTTCAGCTTAGCGATACACACACTAAATGATTCAATTTACGCAGGGGACCACACACACATAAGAGATTCTTTACCTTTGGGGCGGCTGTGGTTCAGGAGGTAGAGCGGAAGGTCATATGCAAATCAGAAGGTCGGCAGTTTGACCCCCGACTCGTCCTGCGTGGTAGCTCGCCGCCAACGGATGTGTGAGTGAACGGGTGTTTGAGCAGTAGAAAAGGTAGGATAAAGTTGGATAAGAGCGCTGTATAAATTCAGCCATTTACCATTTTGGTATGCTTCGCAAAACATGACTAAAACATTCAAGTTTTTATCTGATTGTGGTGAAAAGGAACTTGAGAAGGTAGACTGGTTTATTCACATTTTTTTTGTGCCAAAAAAAAAAAAAAAAGGAACAAATGAAGTGAGCTAGATGCCAAAGTGGGAGGAGAACAGTTGGAGAATGGTTAGCATTGTCAGGGGCCAGTGCTTTCTGAATATGAATTTCCCTATTCTGTATGGTTTCAATTCAGCTCTCTTTGACAATGAAATCTTTTGGCTGTTAAGTGCTGTCAGAGCTTATAAACTGTGCCAGTCGACATGTCTGACCCGCTGTTGAATCTAGATGAAAAGCTGCAAGCAGAGTTGGTTCAGACCTGGGCGTTTTATCTCCAGCTTTTTTTTTTTAAAAACAGGCCTCAATTTTCAGAAAGTTCAACTGATTTTTTTTTTTTTTTTTTGGAAGAGCCTTTATATAATTCTCACATCTCTGTAATTTGCCAGCCAAAAAAAACAAAAAAAAAGTGAAAGATATAACAAGATGAAAGGTTCAGTAATTCATCTTCATGTGCGGTCTTGCTTTTTTTTTATCAGGTTCTGCGGGCAAAACACTGAAGACTGAGGCAGACTTAATACTTCATCATCACCTCCTTAATGACTGTTAATGCGGGCCAGGCGTAACTGAACGTCTGAGGAGTTGCTTTCATCCTGTGCTCATAGCAACAGGCTATGGGCACAGAGCATAATATAATGTGCTCGAAAGGTGAAATAATACGATAATACAACCAAAATAGTCTTATCTGACCCAAGTCTAATGTGGATGCAGACAACTGTGAAACCACAGTCAAGCTCCGACTGCCTCGGCCGCACCAGGGACCGTGGCGGTACGAGAGTTACGCTGTCCCGCTGTGTCAGTTTATGTGTCTGTTAGTGGAACGTAAAGGTCAGTACGCATATGAACACCTAAAGGTCAGAACACATATGAAAACTATAATAGAGACACTTTGTCCTCATTTTTCCACAAGACAGAAGCGCTCCGTACACTCTCAATTACTGTACAGGCTTCATTAAACTGGCACAGTGAGTAAAATGTGACAGCTTACTGATTGAATCTTAATTAGACAAGCAGACACTAATTAGCAAAGACAGGGAGAGGATTGAGTCTTAATTAAGAGGTCACTGGTGTCCATCTTTTGTCTCCACTGCGGGCATCCGTCACAGATGTTACGTCTCTCGAAGCGACGTTTGTTTATGTGACAACCGCGGCGCTTTCTATAGCACGCACACACAAAAACCATCATCTAACTTAATAAGTTGTTATTTTAATGCAGTATTGTGAAAAACAGACAGAGGTTAAAGCTGGTGAAAGATACTGTACACGCTTGGCTTTAGAATCACTTTAACATTGCCAGTTGATGGTTCGTTCAGTTCCAGTGACATAAGTCATCGGGTTATTGTAAGACTTAAATTCGATGAAAGCCAGTAAATGCGCTTGATGATGGATCTTTGAATTAGTATTATCGCATTTTTTACTCTAAATTTCCACACCTTGACTTCACATTTTCACACAATCATGATAATCCTCCTCTTGGAAGATGAAGGAAGCGTGCACCTCCACCATGACTCTCTTTTATTACCCTCATGTCCCCTGCTCCCCGTGTGAATCTGATATCGTATTAAAGCCGCTTTCGATCTTGCGCTCCCTCCAACAGCAGTTGTTGTGTAATAGATTTGGCACAGTGTTTTCGGGTGAACGCTGAGTTTACAAGAGCACGTGCTGTATGAGTTTTCTCCTGTAAATGAAGAACTCGTACTACTGTATGACATACCAGCCAACACCAGGCTGTGTGTCGTACACACAGCCTGTCCAGGCGAGGTGCTGTTAGTGTTGCTGGAGCATCTCTTTTATGCCTCGGAGCTGTAAAAGATGTGAAGACATGTCAGTACTGTATGTTACTCAGTGACTGTTTAATCAATATCTCCAGTAGGGATTTGTAGTTTTATTGGGGTATCCCTTAAAATGTATTTTCAGATTAATGCTGATATTTTTCTAAGGAGCATCCCTGATGTATATGCATCCTTACTGGTGTCACTGAGTTAAACTACTTTCCTAGACTGCAGTGAACAAATGCTATGAGACAGAGGAGCTTTGCTTCCTACTAAAATTGTAATAAGTGGAAAATGCATTTCTCGCATAAAAGTTCTAAACAATTTCTTAACCGAGCCGGTCCAGCCTTTGTAGTTGTAATTAAATTAAAACGCTAACCATTAAAATTTAAACTTCCTCTTTACATTACATAACACACGCCTATACTGTATAAAGAAGCTGTACTGCTGAGCTGCGGCTCACTGAATGAGCAGGGCTTTCGGAAAGTAACGAACGACGGTAGCAACGGTGTGGATAAAAGGTCTCATGGACACTATGACATGAGATTTCCATATGGAAATCATGCCATACAGGAGGACAGACCCTCCAGGCCTCGTCATCATGTCTGCGTTTTCACTTTATCTAATGATTGCTCAGCAGCACAATGACCGACTGTAGCAGATCTGGACGGAGGTTTTGTGAAGCTGTGAAGCTGAGGTTAACCACCTCACATAGCATGCTGTTGATGTTATTTGCAAGGATTTTTATATGGGCAATGGACATCATGTGATTTTTTTTTTTTTTTTTTTTTTTTAAAAGCAGTGTTTTGGGTCAAATGAGCAGGATTGAGTGGGCTGGGTCTGAATTCCATTTGTCACTCGGTAATGCCCCACTACAATCACTGAAGATTTAGATACGCTCACACACACACACACACACACACACACACACACACACACACACACATGGACAGACATACACTCTCATGTAAAGTTAGATAGCCACGCCCTCAGGATATACATAAGAGCTTAATGCATGCAAATATTTTTCCTATGTTTGCATGCAGGAATATTGTCTCACTCTCTGACTCTTTGTCTCTCACACACACACACACACACACACACACACACACATAACACTGTTTCCCTGTGCTCTGTACTGCTCTGGAATGCTCTGTTTACATAGCTGGGGCTGGCCCAGATCAGTATTTTAGTCTCTCAGGTGTCTGCTGTGTGTCACTGACAGTTATTTTATAGGCCCCAGTATGGCTCGTACTCCACCTTGCCTGGAACTCTCCTTTCATTTATGGGAGGACACAGCGGGCCTAGAGACACAAGAGAAGCTTAGCGCTATCATTGAAACGTACTTCAGAGTTAATGTAATTTATTTCTGTAGGGAAACCTATTAGAAAAGTTGTATACTCTGTTGAAAAATGTTTTCTCGTTGAATTTTTTCACCTGCTGTGCTATTAGCTTGTCTGAAATGTCGCCACGGTGACAAATGCATGTCCCTCAGCGTATACACACACTGACTTTTACAACACTTAACTTACTTTGTGGCATCATTTGTCAGCAGTGGAGATAAGCTCGGGCTAGTATGTACAACTATGACTTGTATTCCTACAGATAACCTATCATTGGAGACTGTGCTGCGAATGACGACCGCACTGATTGTCCAACAGGAAACATCTTTTCTGCCCGCTCCTGGAAACGAATCTCCCTACTCAACCGCGTCATTGTAAAAGCAATGCGCAACATCAACACACCTTTTTTTTATATCATTTCTCTCTCTCTCAGCCACCCCCCCCTTCCCTTTTTTTTGATGTTCCCACTCGATGCACTTCGCTATGAAATGACAGTTCCCGTACCAGTGATGTATTGCACCAATCTGTTTAACACACAGAGATTCACCTATTTTCTTTAAAAAAAAAAACTCACTGATGCAAATAGGCAGAAGATTGCTGGTGAACACAGACGTCCCTCCATGTCCTGGAGCTCTACCGGGCTCCAGAGCTCATAAATTAGACAAGGAATCTAATTTCCCTGTGGGGCTCTTACAGGCTCCGTGTGCTCACAGACACACTGTTTCTTTTCAGGGGCAGCTGATTTCTATTCTTCTTGATGTAAATGGCCTGATAAGGGGACAGTCGGGACCGGATTGTGGCCTAGTTCCGTGCTGAGTCACCGTGGACAAGTAGCACTCCTCTCTTTCTGTCACAGTGACTGTGGGGTTTCAGCAGCGCACATGACAAGCCTGTTCGGAGTCGTCTCCTCACAACTGGAGATGGTGTTGGAGAGAGAGAGAGAGAGAGAGAGAGTTTATTAAAAGCGACCGATTGTGTTGGTCTCAAGACTCTCTTGAGGGTCAGTGAAAGCACCACTCATACACTTTTGAACAATGTTATCACAGAAAACAGCTGGAAAACTGCAGCAGGAATGACTGATAAGCTGAGTCATTTTCAGTATTGTCATATGTTACCGAGCTCTGTTCTCCTATTTTTTTTTTTTGAAGGGACTTTTGGTTGTTGTTCAGCTTTCTTTTAGATCCGTTTTCCCTATCTCTGACTCTGCGCTGTAATTCCTGTGTGTCACTTCCTCAAATCATTGTGTTGCCTTTGACCATCATGATCTTTGTTCTGGTTCAAACGCAGAGGTGCTCTTTCCTGCTCTGTAGGGTAGAACATGCTGAGCTGTCCGGTGAGTCTCGGTGGTAGGGGGTGTGTTTCATTCTCATTGTTCAAATACAAACTGGCCAATCAGGTGTGTGTTGATAAAGTGACTGACAGCCTGGTAACCAGTGACTGCTTATCACAGAGTCATCATCGGAAACAGAAACCAGGCTCCTGACGTCAGTTTCTTTGTTTGAAGATAATAAAATGATGAGAGTCCTAAATTTGTTTGGTTTATTATTCATGTTCATTCTTTTCTGTCATTCCAGTCTATATCTGCCTTATCTCTTCAGAACATTTAAAGGCGCAGGTACCTTAATCTACTGCATGTGAGCAAAGATTGATTACCCCCCTGCATTGCCACACTTAAATTATGAGTAAGATGATGATAGATTGTACTTTATTGCCAGATTCCTTTTTTACATTTGTTCTTACATACATGAAAACTGACTACAAGCCACAAACAAATACAGCACAATATGATATACAGTCATATGTCAGACGCAGTACACATTACTGAGCTCCTGTGTTCTGCTTTAACAGATGGAGGAGTGAAATCTAACCTGCGGGACTCTAAATCTTCTGTCAAAAGCTGATATTCCCCCCAGTAAAACATGAGCGGGACCTGAGATACGGTAGCGAGACACAACAATCTTTTATTTACATTTGTCGAACAATTTCAGCTCCCAGTTTTTTCCATTTTGTATTTTAAAAGATATAAGACAAATAGGAGACTATAAAGACTCTACCCATGCTGACTGTGAGTCAGTGCGTTTATTAGCTCCATGCAGACCCAGCCGGTTCTTTGTCCTTATGGGTAGGAATGGTTGGAATCCTATACAGCCTGTCGGGGCTGTTTCGCTGTTTATCATCACAACGTCTCTGGTTCGCTGTCAGTTAGTAGTCCAGGAACATGCCATACAGGCATTCCTTATGAGTCGTGTGGAAAAAGTGAAAGGCACGAGTTGTCTTAAAACTGAATCGTTAAAGCCATCAGAGTACATAGACGTACTCAGTAGGGAACATTGTTTAATTCCTATGACACAAGGGTTTATTATTTAATAGGGATGCAATTTGTAAGCAATTTTCTGAATGAACAATAATTGATTAGTCACCTGAGAAAGCTGTTGTGTCATCAAATTAGCCTTTGCCTCTGTTCTGGTGTGTGAAGGTGTACATGTGTTTGTTGGTGTGTGTTGTTCCCATAGCAAAGCCAGTCAGACAGGTTGGGGTGAAACTTAAGCATATCTCCGCTGCACCTGTCAGCAGGTGCACCGGGCGGCGCTTGGCGGAGGAACGCATCACGTGGGGGGGGGGGGCGGGACAAAGATCAGAGATCAAAGGCTGCACCTGCATACGTTCCTTTTTTTTATTTTTTATTGCAGCCTTGTTTCCTCCCCGGTAAATGCAAATTCCCCAAAGCCACTCAAACCTCTCCAAAACTAACATTTGATTTGTCTTTGACACAGTTTAAAGTGTCAGACTCAGATTGCTGCGTACACAGCACATAAAAGAGATCGATCATCTATGTATCCACAGTTCGGTCCGATGTGCCTTCACCATAGTTAAATACCACACACCAGAGCTCTCTATCCCTCCACTCTTATCCCCCTCTGTTCATCTGGAGAGTGTAAACATGACGTCTGAGGTGATGGTGTCAGGTGACCTTTTTGGTTGCTGCGGCAACGGGGTCCTAAATCCCAAGGCGCCGGTCATCTCCAGGGGTTTGGCTGATTACTAAATAAAATCTTCCCCGGACACACACCAACACGCACACACACACACAAACACACACACACACACACACACACACACACACACAGAGAGACTTGGAGAGCGGTAGATAAACATTGATGGGGAGAGGAGAAGCTTTTAGTCTCATGATGTTGCAGGCAGATAACTTTGTTTAGCTGTCTGAGTTCAGACAGACCACATTCCTGCCGTCTCTCCACACTGACAGCGAGGTACAACGGCCTTGTTGTCCATGTCTTTGGTGTTGAGTCTTTGGCGCAATCAGCGGTGTGTCGGACATACAGCTGCTCGATACAAAATCTTGATTCTTTTCATGTGATTCATGAGTTTGATCGATTTGTTTTTTTTTTTTTTTTTTCTTCCTGTACTCCTTAAGTAATATATTTTAGAACTTCATCTGCAAGACAGTTTGGCATGAATAATAAGAGCCCTACACCACCTGCAAGACTGTCATTGTTGTGCATATTAAAAAAAAAAACCAAACAAAAAACATGTCTGAACTGTCACTACCAGATGCTTCAACTAAGTAGAGCACGGACATCCACTTTCAGCACAGAAAGAGCAGAAAACTCCACACACTGATTCATCTGCTCCTGCTGTGTGTGTGTGTGTGTTTCTTGACATCAACATTATATATGCAGACAGCTGGCTAGCTAGCATTTGCTACATAGCTGCCTCGTCTGAACAGTTGTTATTAATTAAAAATCAAATCAATCATTTGGTTTTATGTGTTTTATCCACCAGTTTTTTGTGATAGTTATTCTACATGATTCTATATAGTTATTCTCTCCATGCATTGATTACCAACTAGAAGTCTATTTAAAGATCCTTCACTGCTTCATTCAGATATTTTTAAAGTAGTAAGAGCCTACCTCTATTCCTCTGGGTCATGAATAGAAATATGTGGTTTTACCTTAAGCCCTAAAAGGATTCACCAGTGCTCTTCAGCACCTTTTATTCCCTTCCCAGATAAACTGGGGCTGCTCCTCAATCCCAGCTTCCTCTGATCTACGGCACACAGAGGAGACAAGGCCAAGAGATTAGCACGACAAACTGTCCGATGATGATTTACTTCAGTCATTATACACGTGGGAATATTTTCATCAAGCTTCGGCAAAGCGGTGCAATCGTCACCGAGGCGACTACAGCATCGTTTGCGAATTATATAAAGATGGGAACGCAAAGGCAAACGTTAGAAACACAAGCCGCACTCAGTGTATATACTGTATGCGCAGGATGTAGGAGTTTACTTTAAAGAGTTGAAGGGCAGGAAAGACATATGGAGAAAAATAGCATTAATGTTTTCCACAGGAAGATCGTCACTGGGAAGGTAGTTATATTTGAATACAGTTTTAAACAAATGATGTCATAGCTTCGCTCCCCATTGTAAAAGAGAGCAGAGGAAAAATGTGTTGCTTTGTTCTCTAAGTACCAAGACTCTTGACCACAGGCCCTGTGTGTGTGTGTGTGTGTGTGTGTGTGTGTGTGTGTGTGTGTGTTGGCAACTGTACACTAGCGTACATGCTTGTGTGTGTGTGTGTGTGTGGTCTAAATACAGCTCTTTACTGTTGCCCAAATCATCGTACGCCAAAAGGCACAAACAAGGTCATAAAAGTGACTTTGTTTCGCCGCTCTAAACATAGACCAGCTCTATATTTTGATACCATTTTCCACAGGCGTTTGTTTCTTTGTCGGATGTGAGTCAGCAAAGGGTCTGTATTCAGCTACTGTTTTCTCATGAAATGTCAACCCCGGGCGATATTTTTCGTCATTAACACATGTGCCTCGGCTACATGTCACATGTACGTGTCGTCGATGGAGGGATTTTTTTTTATTTTCTCTCTACAGATTTAGCAGATTTAGCTTGGTCGGAACAATTATTGCAGATACATTTCCACAGTGCATCGTCAGTGACCTCAGAAAGATGGAAATGTAACCAACTTGTGATTAGAGGTTTCAGTTCCGTGCACCTAGATGTGCCCCAGTAAATGTGGGGGAAATCGCCCGTCCAAACTGCAATCCTGGCTTAACTGCCACTCTTTTTTTTTTTTTTTTTTTTTTTTTGGCAGCTAGAAGGCACAAACACACACATACACCAGCCCTGCTAAACATTTCCCATCTGCCTTGACACTCAGATGAATTAGAGCAGACACAGGAAGAGAGTTTTTCTAATTTGTGTGTGTGTTTTTGCGTGTGTGTGTGTGTACCTGCTCATCTGGTCCGTTTCTCTGACTTGTTTCTGCCCCGCTAAGCGCCAGCTGTACAGGGAGGTATTTCAGTCTACCTGACTGTGGGAAGAGCGCACGGTGCCGCAGCCTAGGTCAACCACAGAGCCCCCATCACTCTATTTATAGTAGAATGACTGACAGGCAGAGGACAATGTAGGTCTGATTGAGGTGTAGGATGAGGATTTGTGCTTTTTCATGCTCATCAACACACACACACACACACACAGTATTTTGTAAAACAGAAATTCTTTGCATACAATGTTAGACTTTATTAAAAATAAGACCCTTGTATCTCAGATTCTAAAGATTCCCAGCTAGGTTGAGCTTCAACAGATGTATGTAGATGGATGTAAAGCATTTGATGATTTGTTCTCTTGACAAAGTCGGCTTCTCCAGATGTTCCAACTG
Source organism: Thunnus thynnus (assembly GCF_963924715.1). NCBI lineage: Eukaryota > Metazoa > Chordata > Actinopteri > Scombriformes > Scombridae > Thunnus > Thunnus thynnus. The sequence continues at coordinate 27,366,658 of NC_089520.1, read as the reverse complement.
CAAACTAACATCTGTTACTCTCAACAAGACATGCAGATCGCAACCAACAGTTATGTAATCGGGATGGTAGGAACTAATAAATATTCAAATTCTTAGTGAGTTTCAGTCTGTGTTTTCATGCCTGGCTACAGTCGTGCGGACAAACTCGGCACCACGCTATAACAGCCTCTTCTTCTGTGGGAAAATTTATTTTGGATGCAAGTATAGTTGCAGTTTTTAAAACAATTTTAATAAAATAACAAGCTGACACCCCCGCTCTCCTTCTGTCCGTCTCTCTCCTAGAGGTTGAGTCGTGGGAACCAGCAAGTACGAGGAGAGATTACCTAATTTTGCTCTCATTAACATTATAGCTCACACCCATCTTAACTTAATTTCACCCTGTTTCCATTTATCTCTCTCCTGGGATCTCTCTTTTTTTTTTCTGTACTGATTGAACAGAACACATTGAGGGTTATAAAATCTGGGGGTGTACGATCACTTCCAGCGGCCGTGGTCGACTTGACGCGGCCTTACGGAGCCGAATGAGCCCCCAGTAGCTGAGGAGGAGATGGCTTTTTTTTTTTTTCAACCAACCAAACCCTTTCCCTTCCCCTCCCTTGAGACTCATTCCACCGTTCAAACCGAAATCAATCCTCTTCCCTGTCGCTCTGTACCCCTCCTCCTCCTCTCCTCATCTCCCTTATTCAGTCACCTCCTCCTGTCCTCCATCCTTTTCCCCCAAGCCCATATTGCAAGGAATCCAATTACATCACATGAGGGTAAACCCAGTCTAATGCTACCGCTGCTCCCTTCTTCAATCCTTTCCTTCTTAATATCATCTCGCTCTCATTTTGCTTCTTCCTGCTTCTTCCCCCACGTCAGGTAAAGGAAGATCTCCCTCAAGGGCGTACCTCTCCCTTAGCATTAGCGCTCCGGGGCGTGTCACTCCGTCCTGGGTCAGTGTCACTTGGTGGCCCCTCCTCTCCAGGCCCTGGGTGCCTGGCTTTCTTTGCGTTCCCACACTAAACAGCGGGTGTGTTGACACTGTTCTAGCGGCGCTGTCACGTTTTTCTGACACACAGCAGGTGAACCATGAATGAGAACAAGGCCAAAGCGAGGTCACCGATGGGCGGATGATGGCGGTGGTGACGTTGGGAGGAGGAGGGATGAGCCAGTTGACAGCACAGTGGTTTTATTGACTGGATTTAATGGTGTGGAATTTTTTTACTGGTTTTAAAAAAAAAAAATGAGCAGAAAGTTGTTGTTTTTTTTCAGGAATCAAACTTTGTTTAGAGAGACTTGAGCATTTCTACCTTCTATTAGGAGACACCTGACTCGCATGTCTTTGGGCTGTGATAAGAAAAACATGTGCTATGTATTTTTGAAAATTATCAGTGGAGGTATTAATAAGTTTCAAGGACCCAGTAATTGTCAAATTTGTTGACACATTCACAAAAAGCACCAAAATTGTTTTTAATGTGTTTTTTTACATTTGACAGCAGTAATTTAGGGGTGGTTTGGGCGCTTTATATTCCTTGTTTGTGTCTTTGTGTGTCGGTGTGTGTATTTGTCTGACATGGCAGGCTGAATCATTAAGCTGTCGGGATCCTCTAACAGAAGGCAACAGATATTGCCTCCATTTTTCATGTCAGGAAGAATGAACGTGTCCCGCCGGTCCACCTGTCTAATCAGCCCAAAGTGGACTGTGCCAATAATCAGCAGCCACAAATCACTCTCATTTCCTGTTTTTCGGGTGAGGTGTCTTGTTTTTGTTGTTATTATTATTATTGTTACATTATTTTTCTCCGAAATTCCACCGTGCCCTTCAGTCTGCAGCGTGCTGTGTAGGTTGTGGTGGTATGCTAATAAGAGACAGGAGTGGCAGTACAGAACAGGGACTGACAGATTGGATTCTCTTTGCGCTGGCTGAGAGATTATGTGTGCATGTGTGCTGTTGATATGTGATTTCACCCACTCAGGTTTACATAAATTAAAGGGGAAAATCTCTGAAAAATAATTTCAGTATATTTCTAGGTCTATCTTGAGTTTTGTTTTTGTCTTACAGTATCTACAACTAGAACGCCGAAAAGATCAGTAAGGACGACGATAAAAGCAGTTTTTCCAATTCCAATTCTTTGTTTATTGTAACTCATTTATTATTGTAATTATTGTCATCCGTTGTGCTCGGAGCATGCCAGCTGCCTAAAATCCCTCACAGCACTCTGTTTAAACATTACAACTGTTTCCTAACGCAAAGCATTGCACGCAAGTAAGCTTTGGAGTGGTAGATACACATCAGCCATCAGCTTCAGCAAAGAGATCAACTCTGACAGCAGGCAGAGCTGCTTCGGCTTCAAAGAAATGGTCCTTAAACGTCAATTACAGCAACATTTTGCAGGTGCATAATGTCTCTTAAGTGCCACTTTTGACTGAAAACTGCATTTGAAATGTTGTTTATGCCAAAGATAACAAGATGCTTTTTAAATTCTGTCCAAAACTTCACTTCACTTCACTGATTTTTAATACATTTTAAGATAGGTGTGCATTGTGCAGCTGTATTACGTGGACACATGAATAGTGAAATGAGACTTGGCCAGGTACGTGATAATTAATGGCAAGGCCAAAAAAAAAAAAACAACAACCCCCTGACGTCCTGGATCATGAATGTAAACATGAAGTTCAACAGCTAGAGCTGATTCTAGTCCATATGTAGAAGTAGCATTAGCAGCATGTTGTGCTCTTACTGTCATCACTCACTATTCTTAGTTCACTGACATGTAAAACACTCCGCTAAATGCAACAAGCATCTTTTCCCTCCCCCAACTCAACAATAAGTAGATGTGGCAGGTTGCAAGAAACTTGGTACAACAACAAACTAAAACTTGATCACAAAATAACTCTTGGAATGCAGCAAAACATAACAGATTGATGATATACAGTATGAGAGAGTGTCTTTGGTGGGACTTTTTTCTGTAATCCCTTTGTTTTGTGCGTGCGTGTGTGTGTGTGTGTGTGTGTGTGTGTGTGTGTGTGATGGATATGCTCCATGCTCAATCGTGTCAGATGTGGCTGCTCGTCTGTAATAATGATTCCCTCCCACTGCTCAAAGAGGAGTGTAAACACACTCAAACAAACCCTCCTCCTCATCCTTCTCTCCCTCTGCTCCCTCATTCATCTCTCTCTTTCAGTTCTACTTTCTATCAAAACTCTACAGAATTCTTGCTATGCTGTACCCTCCTATATTTGACCCACCCCTCATAGATGGTCTCAATGTTTCCTGTGATGTGCTCTTCCCTTATTTTGAGTAGCTATTATTTAGAAAAGTCAGTAAACCGTGAAGCAGTGTGTCGGGTCTTCTTCCTCAAACCGTTTTCTTTCTCTAACCCCTCTTAAAGTGTTTTAATCGAACAATATAAACATATATATATGTGTGCACATACACAGAGCTATCTGACAAAAAGTGGATAATTAATTTAGAAGTGATATTTCATTGTATCTAGTGGTGAAACTGCTTGGTCATCACTCGTTCTGAAACCTGACACTCCATCACACCGCTCCATATCTCAACTTTCAGTTCTGTCTCGGTAAGCTCCGAGCTTGGCAGACCCGAGCACTGTGACTGGTACAGCCCCTCATAAAGCTCCACATCCCCTTAGGCAGCATGCTAATGTAAACGCTGTGCTCTGCTGCCCCTGTTTTAATCACAACCATATGCCTTGCATTCCTCCCCCCCTGAGACCTGGACCCTGGTCCTGCCTACAGTCAGCCTGTAATATGACAGCCACTCTGCTAGCGAACTTGTTGATTTGCTGAGCTGAAACGCCTCATATCAACAGACCGCCTTTTTAAATATTACATTTCAGTAGAGTTCATATCACACCTGAGGAGGCAGGAGCCGAGCAGTTGTAAAGGCGGGCTTGTGGTCAGACTGTCAGAACTGACTAGAAAGCTGCAGGAAAGTGGATGAATAATGCACTCCGCTACCTCATATTACAGCTGTGGTGCCCTTGAGCAAGACATGTAACCCCCATCTCCCCAGCTGGAGCTTGGTGATCGACAGGAGGAGACAAATGGGCAGATTTTTTGATGTGAATATCTACATTTTCTGACTCAGTATTTACAGTGCAGGTGGCTGTTTCTTGACTTAATCCAAGAGGTTAGGTGGTGTAGAAATGCAGGGAATTAAATTTTTTTCTGGGGGAGGATCCACAGACTGCTCACCAATTATGTATCTTTCCAAGTTTGTTTCCCCATTTTTAAAACATATCCAGGCACCCATGCGTGTTTGTGTGTGTGTGTGGGCGGTGGGGGTGGCTCACAGATTTCAATCACTGACCTTACAGATTTCAGTCATGTTAACTTGACAGGTAAGCAACGGTCATTTACTCAGGATCTGTCGATGTAAAGGTGTAGAGCTGGCCTAAGTAGAGCAAGGTTAGTAAAGTTATTGAAGCATTGCAGCACTAAACAAGGACAGAAATAGTTTGAGTGGGTTATTGTACCAAAAATAATGCTCATTTTATCATGAACAAAAATAAATACTACTGACATAGCCCCCCCCCCACCCCACCCCCCACCCATGGGAACAAATCTCACTCCAAGCTGTAGTCAGAGGTTAACAACCCTGATCTTAGTTTGGCATGTTAACCTTTTGCTAAAACTAAACATTTACTTAAAACAAAACACAATAGCTGGGAATATCATTAGTTTTGATAGTATTTGGTGGTAAAACTACATATTTTGCAAATTATAGTTTTGACCTGTGGTCAGAGGATCACCAAAGTTATTAGGAGTCATCCTCTGGGAACCATGAACATCTGTACCAAACTTTGTGTCTATCTTTTAGATGTACACACATTTCACTGGACAAGTGAAGAATTCAACTTGCTTGTGGTGCTAGATAAAGAGTCGGGGGATCACCCAAGTCAGCAGTATTCATCCACTGGGGTCCAAGAATGTTTGTACAAAATTTCATGGCAATCCATCCAATAATTGTTGAGATATTTCAGTCCAACGTGGTTCACCAACCATCCAACATTGGAATCCTAGAAGCTACCTCTGAGTCAGGAACATACAGTATTTGATACAGAGCCATCTATTTGCTAGGATTTAACACATGGCCAGAAAGGCTGTTCCTGGGCATTCATGCTTGCTAATGTTAACTTTTGTGATTTAAAAAACAACAACAACAAAAAAAACCACTTCATGGCTGAATGGGGCTTTGATTTGTGGGAGTTCCACTTAAGCGAATGTCCGTGGTCGTTATGTATTTAGAGCACTGAAAGCTGATACTAAGCCTTTGTCTTCCTCTTTAGTGTGACTCATTAATAGTGGGAATAGCGTATTGCGTTGTTTTATGTGGAGCTGATGGGCTGATAAATTGCTGCCTCATAAGGACCTACCTCAACGCTCAATTAGAGAGGAAGGTTATCTGAGGACACAACGCAACACACCACTGCGGCAGGCAGATGGTAACTTGGTGTGTGTTTGTCTCATTTGACACTACCTGTGTCTTATGCATAATCACTCTCTCTCTCTCCCTCTCCGATCCACTCTCTTTTTTTTTTTCTACCCTAGTTTCCCGGTTGGTCGTTCTCCTGTCGTCCGTTTACTCCCGCTCAATCGCTCATGTCTATCTGACGTCTCACACTTTTCGCCCGCTTTGTCTTCTGAGGCCGTGATGGATTGCTTTTAGCGGGCTAATAGCTTTGCATTCATCACCCCTGTTGACTGATTTGACAAACATGATTTCCCCCCCCCTCTATCTAAAAACTTGGTTTCGTTTTTCTCCGGACAACCATGTAACCTAAGTAAGAATCTAACTAAGGAGTAGAGACATCCGTAATGTACTTATGTTTTTTATTTCTTTGGAAGACAAGCATGACCTGAGGTTTTGTATCTCGTGTATGAACCCCCGGGAATGGAACAAGAAACAGTTTTATTAGCTTTGATATAAGAGGAGGCTGGTTCAGTCCAGTTTGGCAGACTGACACAGAAGGGATGAAGGGGAAAAACAAGCGTGTGTGTGTGTGTCAGAAGAGGCTGAGGAAGACACACACTAACTGTATGCTACATATGCGGTTGGACCTGCTCAGTTGGATTGTGGGTGGTCTGATGTCATCATTCACACACAGAGCCAGTTTCTGTCTGCACGCTGCAAGTCTCAGCTTCAGTTTCAGTGCACGTACACGTGTTCAATTCCCTATCTGATTATTCCTTGATCTTCCATCACATCTACTGTTAAGGCACACGGAGAGCACTTTCAATGCTCTTTTTCTTTTCCACTCCTCAGGACTCCGGGAACAAAAAAATAGCTGTACAAACAACAGATGTGCACTCTGATCCCAGGCCACCACTGCCATTTTCAAAGAATGGTATGTTCTCAACCCCTTGACATAACTTAACAAAGGAGATATCCTGAGCGAAACATTGGTGGTCTTTTGTTCTGCTGCTGAAACCTCGGCCCACCTTCATGTGTCGGCTCGCCGATGGAAACTTCCCATCCCAAATCGCTCCTCTGAGTTTTTAAAAAACAAATCATTTAAAGGACGTAGAAGTGATGTAATCATACCTATGGCCCTTCCCACTGTGACACTGTGACAAATGAGCGTGTGTGTTTTTGTGTGCTCATGCTTGTTCCCAGCCACCAGCAAGTGTCCCATACAGGTTCAGTCACAGTAGACTTGCTGAGAAGAGGAAAATCTGCCTAAATTCCCACAACACACGGACACACAAAGAGTGTTTTTCGGACAAGATTGGGTGAAGGTAAGGTCAGTCCTTCAGCAAGTGCCTCCTCAGCTGTATATAAGAACTCTTTTGGAAGTTGTGTTTTGTCATCCCTGAACAATCAGTTTTAATAGCCGGCCTCAGGTAGGGTACGTTTTTCACTCGCTGCTTATGATGCTTTGTTACTGTTGTGCAGGGACAAGCACTACTCTGCTAAGAGCAATCTTTCCATTTTGCGATTATTACACCATCCGAGGCGAGGTGGGAACATTCCAGAAATAAAGGCCTCACTGTAATATATTCTTTATGAGAGCTTTATTGCTAGCCGTATTGCAGAAAGTTGATGTAATTGAGGTGGGTTATGGAAGTGCTGAAAGGTAGAGAAATGCGTGCTTCACCTGCCTGTATTTATGATGAGAATGATGGTCATTTTTTTTTCGAAGCTGGATGTTGTAAGCAGTTACTGTACCTCTGCTCAGGAAGCTTGTTTCACTCACACAAATGCAGACATCTGAATACAGGAAATAGGGTTTTGTCTTGTTTTTTTTAGCTTCTTTATTTTCTCCTCTTGTCTCCTTTTTCTCCTTCTTTTTAAACCTTACTCTCCTCTTCAGATTGCAATGATGAGCAAGTAAAAAATGCTTAAAAAGAGAAAAAAAGAAATCAAATTAGATGGAGGAAATTTTGGAAAAGAACTTTATACTCTCTCTTCTGTCTCCATCCCTTCTTCTTTAACAAGCAGTGTGACGATTTCTGGTCATCTTACTTGGGTCTGGCATTTCCATTTCAACATGTTTGTCAGTCTACAAGATCCTATCCTGCTTTTTGATGAGAATGGAAAGAAAGTGAGAAAGAGAGAGAAAGAGAGAAAGAAAGAGAAAGAAAGATCGATCAACATTTAAACAAATAAGACCTTCGTCGAGATGATTGGTAGCCTCTGTCTCACAGCAGTGCTATTTTGTTGTGCTCGTAAAGCGAGACCACATTCCCCATAAAACCAGTTGCTTTTTCTCACAAAGAGGATGTTGCTACTTGCTCGTCATCTCTCTCTCCCAGCCATGTGAATTTTATTGCTTAACTGCATGGAGAAACTCAAAGTTAGTTTTTTCTAGTCCAGCTTGTTTTGCCGAAACATGTCTGCCTTGTCTGAGCATGAGGTCATCTCTCTTTGTGTCATAAGGCAAATCCAGCAAATTTACCTACCAAATCCAAACTGGGAGCACAGAATATTAACTCCAATCCAAAGGTTAGTAATAGCCTACCAGTCGTCTTGCTAATGGCCTTTCCTTTTTATGATCATCAAGCTAATGTCTCTGAGGTAATTTAACAATTTAACGTTAAATTGCTACATGTAGAAAGTTTAAAGTTGGAACAGAACGCTTGCTGTGTTTCTCTCAGTGTGGTGGGCAGCAAAGGCCGGCCAGCTGCTTTGTCCCAGTGGAAGCTGCAAGCAGCAGCGTGCAACCATATGGTGCCTCAGTCTTTCTGGAATCACTGGACCAGTGGAAGAGACGAGGACGGAAAAATGAATGTGTGGTCCGATGAAAAAGTGTCAGAGGACGTGTTGGTGTAATGTTTCTGTCAATTTCAATTCAGGTTTTCAAAGATCTCCAGACCTGTTGTCTGAACCACACTGAAAAGGGCCATAAACACATAAGTCTCCCCACGTAATTTTTTATCACCGCATATTGAACTCTTCTTTACTTCACCGTGCTTCCATACATTCTCTTTTGACGACCGTGTCATTGGCAGCGCATGGCTTATTATTCCAGCTGTGCTTTAGCTACAGTGCTGGCAGCGGCTCAGTACATTTAGTGAGGCTGAGGTCAGGGGTAGGTTACCAGCACCATGTATAAAACTCAGAGGTGGTGAGGTATGTGTCCCGCTGTAAGATGAGACAGTAATTGATCCCATTGCACAGAACCCACTCCTCTTTGCTTTATGGAAACATGATTACTGCAGAGGCTCATGAGGGGAGTGATGTAATGCAAAGAGAGATGTGGTCATTATAAAGGTTGATTGTGTCACAGTGTGGACTGTCAGACCCAATAAGGAGAGGGATGAGTTCGAATTAACTTGATGTTAATTCTTCACAATTGAAGCTCATTTTTGGGGGTGCGAGAGCAAATACACTGCACTCATTCTTATGTAAGACCAAGGATCTTCACTTGGACTGTGTTTGCATATGATTGATGAATGGGAATGTGAGTCCGTAGTGCTACAACCACGGGATATCCACCATAGATGGATCATCTACTCCTTCGATTCTGCCACAAGGCCGGGGACCCGCCCCGCAGCTGTCCCCCCCCACCCCCAGAGTTGTGGTTGCTATGATACACCATCAAAGAGATGGGGCTTAGGCGAGGAGGGATGTTACCGATCTTGGAGGTGTCTTCATGTTTAATTGATCACAGCTGGGGGCCACTTCACACTGTCAACACACATATGTACACACACAGGGAATCTATAGGAAAGGATGTAACAGCACAAACAAACACAAATCAATAGCTAGCCCTTCCCCTTTCACCAACATCTGTTTCTCTCTCTCTCTCTCTTTACATGTGTGCATACATTGAGTCACCAGAAAAATAGACTGTTTTACAGATTTTGTTGAAACTTTTTGAGCGGGCTGTTGACTCACTGTATGGATGTTTTAGGGCTGCACTGCTTTTGCGGTGGTGTTGTGCTGCATTTCATTATATTTAAAGGTGTTTGTAACATTTCCCATGTGTATAAAAATATTGAAAACACATTTCAGTATAATACAATCCATTACAACGCCATCACAAACTAGGGTTGAATCAACACCAAAAATAGAACTCAAAAAGTTTCACCACAGTAGCATTACGCAGCTTTTACACTCAATTGCATTATATTGTGCAAAGTCATTTTTCAGGTCAATGGGTTTTTATGCTGTTTGTTCTTACACGTGATATTTATGCTGCTGCTGAATTGGAACAGCAGCCAAATGAAAACTCGCCCCCCCCCCCCCCTCCCAACCCCTCACCCCCAAAATGTAATTAGAGGAGTCGAGAACAGAAATGTCATGGCTATTGATCAGAGAGAGCGGGGGCAAAAAAGCACTGGCCGATCCCCATGTTTAACGACTAATTAAAGGGCCTCATTAGGAGGGCACAGGCCAGGGCTGATTGTCTGCAGGGCAGAGACGGTCCAGACCCAGTCATCGGGCCCAAAGCGGAGCTCCGCACTGGTTTGCGGAATGCAAGGGATTCAAGCGGAGGCCGATGACGCGTGAGGCAGCTGGCGTGGAGAGCTCTGTGGTCAGCAGCAGGTTAACGTACCAACATATAAACACTGAAGAGCATACGTTTGTGTTTATGACTGTATGTTTACAACTTGATATCGACTTGCACTCGCTGACGAGCTGCAAATCCCCATGCAATCTTGAAACGGGATATCAGTAACCCTGACAGGGAGTAGATTTTAATTTTGCATATATTTTATGGGAGAATAAACGTCAGCCAAACATGTCATCTCTCTTCCTGACATGAATTCTTCTCCCTTACTGCCACTGTGCTTCATCGCTTATTGAGTTCTGACAAAGTGTCAGTTTTACGAATATTTTTGTATACTTTATCCAGATGATTCAGCTGGGTGTCCTGAGGCGCTCCTCTAGTATTTTTAGATTTCCTCGAGAAGGCCAGACAAGGAAGCAGCTTCTCGCATCATTAAGAGATAGTTAGTGTAATGGTTTGTTTATAGAATCAGTTCACATAGCTCAGCTAACACATATTATTCAGACTTTCAGTGTCAGTATTTGAGTGGTTTGGATATTCACTGAAAAATTGCTGTTTCACTTTGATATTAAATCTCTTAGAACTATTCTTGTGACTTTCTATTTTTCTTTGCTATAGTTTTGATACATTACCAGGAGTCCTCTGTGTATGCCGGGGCAGAAGAAAATAATATTTCTGACCAAGTAATAAGGCTGCTTTCAAGTAATATTTCTGTATGAGATTTAGAGCTTTACTGTACCCGAGGTCACAGAGCATTGATGCAGGCACTGAGTTTTGTTGCCGTGGGCTTTTGTGTTGCCCTGAGGCCACGCGATGTGATTGGTGAGTTGCCAGCTGCGCTCACCAATGAATAAGTCCATTTTTACACATTTCCCTTCTTTGTTCGCCACACAAACAAAGCTCGTCACTCTATGCAAATAAGCAATGAGTCGATAATAAACGAGTCTTCTGTTATCCAGTCATCTGCAAATTGATGACGTTAGCATGAAGAGCGCTTCACACAGTCAATGACAGCTCTTTATCATTATGTTGTCCTTTTTAAAACAGAGACATCGTGTTTTTATTAAGTTGTATGAAGCAATCTGTTCTACTCAGATGTAGAACACATCCAGAGTGAGACATCAAAGTGACAAATGTTGTTCAAGCAGCACCTTAGTCAGCACTCACCCTTTATTGATTTTCCAACTTTTTACTTTACAAATCTATCTCTGAGACTGTTTGCAGTTCAGCCTCCTGGCACGGTGGACAGAAATCAAAGCTAACTTTATTTACTGCTCGGATCTGGAACTTTGACAGCAACATTTTTTTGTGCTCACAGCGATTTCCCTGCCTCAGCTTTCAATCAGTTTCGTGTTTACGGCTCCAGAGTGTTTCAGGCGCCTTGAAGTGTTTTTATGGTAACACCAGGACCTAGAAGCTGGCCATTATGGCTTATGTTTTATAACCCGATTCATCTCTACCTCTAAGGGGATGCAGCTTTTAACAGTCGTATCTACTCTACACTCTGTCTGACTACATGGTCATCCAAGTATTGTGGTGGATCCATCAATATAAGGAAGAGCCATATGTATGAACAAGAGGAGGTATTAGTGCTTTTTTACAATGGAAGCAAGTGACTTCTACAACACTGATGGAAAGAAGGGCTGAGAAACAAAAAGAAAGTGACCCTGAACAAAAATACATCTTAACCAAAATTTCCCGAATGCAGTTCCGTTTCCTTCGCTTTCACGCCAAATATTAATCACTAACAAGAAAGAGGCATTGCACTGCGGCACTGCAGATGCAGGCAGAATGTTGCGCGAGGGCTTGGATGCTCCAGGCTGACATTGAAGCTAATTCAATAGCATGTTCTCCTCTGCTCTGACGCATAATGAGATTGGAACACAGACATTTGGTCCTTTGATTAAAGTGTCCAATCAAATGGAGGTTATCAGGAGATGGATTCCTCCGGCACCGACTGTAATGGAGAGCGTTATCACCGTCTTTGTCATTATGGTTTCCCTAATTGCGAACGACGCCGGTGTTCGCCTTGGTAGACCTCTTTGAGCATCCCAAATAATAAGGTGTGATAGCACCAATAGTGAGTTGAGAATACCAATTAAATAGCCCGGGGTTCCTAGTCTTTCCTCAATTTTTCAAAGTTCAGTAATTAAATAACTTTACAGAGAGTAGAACAGTAACTGTGCTTGTATCACAGAGAAGCCTTGTTTACTTGTTTAATTTGAGTTTGACTGAGCCACAGGTGTGCTGAGAAACACCACAGAACACATAACTGAAGGTCAAAGATGGTCCCCACTCTACCTAAACTTGAGGCGGACAAGTTGCGGGGCTGATATCACTAACAGAATGTGGCTCTAAGACTCCAGAGAAATAAATGTTTCAGCACATATCAGTTCATCCCCTGCATCACTGTCAGCAGGGTGGGAGTTTAGGGAGAACGTAAATTATGTTTCTATTGGCTCAACCAGGCAGTAACCACAGAGGCAGGGTTTCATTGGTCAACCGAAGCGTCAACTGGTCTCCATAGGCCAATGTATTGTATATCTTTCAGTTTGCAGTTTTACCATTGCCAGCTTCTGATGCTAGGATTCACATTATTTCATGGTTGTGAATCTCAGAGGCGAGAAAACCCATGCATGCGTTTTTCTGGATCCTAATATAATGCAGCGTGACGCCTGTGTCTTTTAATTCCATGTGCTCTGATACGTGAAGACCAGATTTTATGGACAGTGCATCTCGGTCTCAGGCTGACGAGGTTCAAAACCAATGTTGTGGTTTTTCCAGTTTCTCATGACTCACATTCCTCTCTGTAATCAAGGCTCCTGAGGCAGCACTACCATTAAAAGGCCTGCTGTGTGACTCGCTGAGAGAGGAGCACTTGTGACTGAGATCTGTTAATAGGCCATTTATTCATGTTCAAATGTTCTTTTCTCCTTTTTCTTTCTTTGGCTTTCCTCACTTGACACTCTTTGTCTCTTTCTTTTGATCTTTGAAAAGTTACATTTAAATAGCTCAAGATGCAATCCATTTACTCTCTTTTAGAGTTAACATTATAATCTCTCCCTCTTCCAGCTCCTAGTTTATCTTTCATCTCTTTTTTTTTTATAACTACCTCTGCGTCTGCTTCCCCACCGTCGAGCCCTCACAGCATGCCGTCCTGACCTCGTCCTACCAGAGCCTCTCCTTATACATCTTGATTAGTCATTGATTTCTTTCACTGTGCATCTGTTGGCTCCAGCCTAATTTATGTTCTCTGATGACCTTTTTACCTCAATGAGGCCCCTGCAGCTACGTTGTTAGCATAGATCTGCTAGCCAAGTATGAGGCTGATAGCCTAATGCGGTCGGTGCTGAGTGATGACTAACATTAAGACCTGCGTGGTGCCTTATTCCAGAGAGAGCACTGATGGAGATTGCAGGAACCCAGGTTTTATGCTCCCAGCTGTAATTTTAAAGACCACACTGGTATTTCCATGCTGAGGCCTACTTGCTCCAAACGGTGTGCTTTATTTACTGGTTTAACCTTAGGTTAGCTCTACCTTCGTCAGCAGTTGAGGAAAGTGTAATTGGAAATTATTGAGCTAAATTACACAAAACCACTAATTTGGTCCTTTTTAAAGCTGAATTTCTGCCAAATTAAACTTCTTTTTAAATTAAATTTAATTTAAATTAAACTGCTTCTTTTCCATTACGAAATTTTCTCCGTGTCTCTGATGTTCTGGACTAATGATTCAGTCTATACCCAGAAAATGAAAACTTTTGGTTTCACTGATTAAAACTTAATGTCTGGGAGGCCCTTCCTAGGAAATATCCTTTAGAGTGCAGCAAGAAATACCTTTCATTATTCTGGCAGCATTATTTAAAATAAAAAGAATTTGAGGTAGTTCAGGAGGTAGTTAGTATGTGACAGTAAAGGCCACCAAGAACAACGTGTTCAGAGACTCAAACTTCTTCAGCAGAAGTCTTTGGTGAGGGTAAAGTTTAATGGCAAAGTGAGTTCTTGGGAGTGCAGTACAGAAATGTCAAAATACCAAAGCAATGATTCTGTGTTTACATTAAAGCCTGATTAAAATTACATTTAAATCATTTTAAGCATTGCATTTTTGTTGATGTCATATAGTTGGAGATTCGGTTGACGGGAGGAAGGCAGTGAAAAGGAGAGTATAACGTAGCTCTGTTGGTATGCATTGTTATGTGCTTGTACACATGCAAATTACGACCACATGCTTTGACCTTCAGTTGTGTACATTATATGATTTTACTTTTACCCAGTCTTTTATTAAAAGCAGTTGTGTGGAGATCTGGAGTTACTGTTTGAAGGATGTTCCTCTTTTTCTAAGCACAGCGTAGACTTATACAGGTTTTCTCAAGCCTCTGCCTTCATTATGCGGTGTATGAACCTGGTTATTGAGGAAAAAACCCCCACAATGTTAAATGACACTTTGTGTTACTGCAGCTTACAACTCCAGCCACGTTGACTTAGTATAGGAAGTAAAAAGCCTGCCAATACTCCTGATTGTACGCTGACAGTATTCATTTTATTACCAGCGTTCTGGCCATTTTACAATAGAGTTTCATATTAAACCATTATGCTACCTTAAAGCCATTTAGTACTGTTAAGTGAACAAGTACTTTCCAGAATGAGGGATCAGTATACAGTACTGCACATTAACAGTGATCTCTTTTGCCAAAATCTCAGTGAGTTTCCCTGCATGTGTTCTGAATAAAAATGTCAGCCATTGAGTTTTTTTTGTGTAAAACCTCCCCCCCAAAACTAATGTTTTCATCAATGCAAAAATGACATCATCTTAAAGCTGCGCTTTATGACTGGTTAATGTGTCACAGCAGTGAAGACTTGTGATTGCATCAATTGCATAGGATAGTAAATAAATGTAACTAATTACTGTAAGTCAAGTAGATTTCTGGGTGTAGAAAAGATATTTGTGCCTATTTAAAATGCACACTGCTGCATTTGACTGGATCCTGCTAAACTCCTGGTAGAAATGATGAATATGATTTTTCTTACATTTAGAAACACTAGTCCAGGACACGATACGACCGTCTTTATCAGTTTATACTGTAGCACTTTGTAGCTTTTCAGTAATTTGTATCCTTATTCCTTGACCCTCGACATCCTATTTCAGTGTTTACTGAACTGTGAGTTGAACACAAAATGTGCCTGCTCCTGTTGGGCATCCAATTGAGAAGTTTTCTAAAATGTGTTAATGATCTGTGGCCCAGGACGAAGCAAGTATTTAATCGATTTGGCTTGCGAGCTGAAAATGTTATGAAACTGCAGCCTAGTTTAGACCTCTTACTGACCTGGTCCATTTGTCACTGATTAATGTTCTCAATCGAGTTCTAAAAGTGTCAAGGTGTCCTTTCTCTGATACCCAACAAGTGTCTGTTTCTATCTGCTCAGTTTTGCAGTCTTGCAATCCTTTCTGACCTCTGCCCTGCTTCCTAGACTGTCTAATCTGCCCTCTCTTCTCCCTCCTCACACACCCATCTTCCACTCCCTCCCATCACTCTCTTATAACAAAAAAAACAACAACTTCATCTTCAGTACTTCCAGCCCAGTAACTTTTGCTGGAATCTGTGGGTTTGGGAGGGTCATGAAGGCCACTGTGGCAATGCCTCGCTAATGCTGCATGATAAATCACCCAGCAAGATTCCCCCGCTCACTCCCACGAACCGTGCTGTGTGTGCCGCGACTTGTTGATTCATTTATCTGTATATCTTTTTGTTTCAAAGCTGCTGCTATGGTGGGCTATTAAGTAATTCTGCCCCAAGTAGCTGCCAGTTCAAGAACTCATTTACGTCATTACAGACACTGTACAAGGTTAAACCACTGTAGCTGAATGAGCATTAATTGGCCAAATGGGCTTTTAATGGGAGTGAGTTGAACTGCTTTATAAAGATTGCTGTAGGTATGTGTGTGTGTGTCTTAGTTAAACGTGGGTTTTTGCAAGTATGTGTTTGGAGACAAGTTTATATTAATTTGAGAGCAAAGGGATCAGCTTAGAGTTTGAGTTCTTTGAAACACAGTCATTTCCATATTGATCCAATGTCTGTTTTAGTGCATAATGTCAGTGGGACACAGTCAAACAAATATCCCTCCTCTCAACATTGTTATTTCAACGATTTCTCACATGTTGTGCCAGAAGACACACCCTCATATTCTTTGAAAAACTCTCAGTCCTTATATCTCTGTAGAGAAATGGCTCATAGAAATTCCTTCAAAGGGATGAACAGATTTTTGTGGGTGGTTGGGTGAGTCCACCACCTTGGTCCAGACTGAAATGTCTCAACAACTATCAGATGGCTATTTGGTAATCCCCTGACTTTCCTCCCTGAATTACTGGATTGTTTGGCATGAAATTTAGTACAGACATTGATGTCCTCCTCAACATAAATTGTTATACCTTCAGCAGTCCTTAACTTTTCATCTAGTGCCATCATCAGGTCAAAATTACAGTTTGTCCAATACTTTCTTGCTAAGATGTTGTTGCTAAAACAAGTACAAGACAAAACTATAGCTGTGGATGACCATCCGACCCTTGTTATCTGAAGTGTGTTGGTAGGAGAGGGTTCAAGCCGGACGTTCAGCCAGTCAGTTGTTTGGAGAGCTGTTTCTAGTTCAGCAACCTTGCGTACAGACTCCGCTGCAGGGGGAGTGAGAGCGGTAAAGGGAGGGGGTGTTATGGGAGGTGGGGGTGGGTGCAGTTGACTAATTGTCGTAATGTCGTCTAACGGCGCATGACTCTTACTCCCTCCATCTCTGTCATTCTGTGTCAACTTGCCTCAGAGTGCTTCTCTCCTCAGTCGTCTGGAATGCACTCTTTATCATGCACGCATGCACAAATGAGCACTGCGAAAGGACTTCATCCACACACACACACGCGCACACATATATCCACACCTCTTTCACCTCCCTGGGGAGTCAGACCCAAATCATTAAGTTTATCCACTCCTTCTCAGTGTTTGTTTTTCTTACATTTATGTCATCAGGCGCGATTTCCCCTCAGAGTTCCCTGCAGTCTTTCACCGTAAAGTGCTGCTATTGACTTCAGCTTGGGTTAGCTGTAATGGGGGTTACAAGCTGTGAAGTTATGAAATCCTCTGCGTGTCCTGTGGTCCTGTATGGCTCACTAAAAAGAAATGGTGAGAACCTTTTGTAACGGTTGCAGAGGTTGACTCTCTCAGGCACCCACAGTGAAAAATGGATGAGTTTTATGCCATGGGTTTGCAATTTGCTAGTCTTGCAGTTTTGTATTTCCATGAATATTTGAATTGGCTTATAAGAACACTGGTTATATATAGTATATATAGTATTGAATGCCTACTATATGTCCTCTGAGGTGTTGCTTTAAGTGGCTGTTCGCTGAAAGTTTTTTTGTTGGAATTGCTGGAATGTTGGTAAGAAAAGTAGAAAGGCGTAGTTTTGTTGATAACCATCTGCATAGTTTATAGATGAATCTGCTTTCGATTATGCACATACAACACCATGTTGAAACTGGAATCAGTAGGTCTCAATGATGAGGATTTTTTCTGTGTAAGCGTCAGGGATGTAAAAGATTTTATTAGTACTTTAGTTTTTACATATATTTTGTGGAGGATGTCTACAAATACTACTAGTCAGAGTTTGCAGAGTTTGTTATTTTGACTGCATATGTCAGCAGATTTCAAAGCTGTTTAGGTTGGGTTGAGGATGTCAGATCAAGTCCTATTCCTTTTCAGGGTTATGCTAAAAGCACCCCGAATAGTTTAATTTGCAGCACAATTAGCTAATTTAGATTTAATTTTATGCATGGGGTTTATGAACAATCAATAGATGCTTTGGTGGGTAATCAGTAAGTCAGTAATGAAACCTTGTATGCTAGTCTATGTAAATGTTTAGGTCCTGGGGGGGATAGATAGATAGATGCACAGTCTAATTGATTAGAGTGCTATTGTGGAGGGTCACTCTTTTGTTGACTAGGAATCATATCAATGCACTGTTCCCAAGCTTTCCTTTGAGCAAAGCCAAGTTGTTTTTTTTTTTACTCATGCTATAGATGGGACATACTTTCTGTTTAGACAACATTATGAGAATATGATATACTTTAGAAAGCCCAGATTGCCTGTTATTGCAGGAGTGTTGTCAGAGAAAGCCAGTAGGAGTTTCAGTGTATAGGAAGAGAGAAAACTCAAACTACATATTAATCAGTCAGGTTCTGTTTTCGACAGAGGTGGGTGTTTTTAGTCCAGCTTGTCAACGGATTTCAATAGAACTTTGTGAAAAGTTTGGCTATTGACTGAAAAAGTGGTTAGTTTTTGGTTTGGATCTCAGATTTTTTTTTTTTAAGGCTGTCATATCATTGTGAGATTGGGCATGTTTTGAACATTTTTATTTGTTTAAATTTGGACTGTGTATCCTGTGATTGTCCATCACTGTATATTTTAATGCAAAGATGGAATCAGATACAAATAAAAATGTCTAAACATGTTCTGTAATCAATTAAAAGTTTAATGAAAAGTTATGCGATAGAATAGCTCCGAAAAAGATCTTTAGCAGAAAAGTTAGCTTAAAGGCTAGCGGTTTGTTTATGTAGCTTTTTAGCTTGTTTGTTTGGAAATATTTGTTTCATTAGAATTTTTCACAAACATGACAGATATACTTCTTAATGTTGTGTGTATGAACATGGATTAATATTAACAGCCCTGAAAGATAAAGCATCATTTTAACTGCCATGTATCATCTTCCATAAATATTTTCAACTCAATAAATCAAATGAAGCAATCGGGTGAATTCGACTGTAAAGTCACTAATTTCACAAATGAAGGGAGTTAATTACAATGATTCCAATGATATGATATTACCATCACTTTTGACTTACCCTTGTCTCAATTCCTGATAAACCAAGGTGGTCAAGATCTCCCAGTCTTTTTAAGGAGACGAAGCACACTCCCTCTCCATGCTCTCTGCTTCACCTCTCATCACTCAAACAGTCATCTCCTCCACAGTAAAAAAAACTTCTCTAGTGGATTTAGGGGTTAGCCACACCTCGCTGCATTCACCCCTTTCAATGGGCTGTCACTGATTGAAGCTCATTTGCATATAAATGGACAACTAATTCTCTCCTCCTTAATAATGCTTGGTTGAGAGATTTCAACACAAAGAAAGTGTTTGCAAAGTTTTTTGGGACGTCTCTACGTTTGACCTCAAATTAAAGTCTTTTTTTTTTTTTCAATATAAACTTTAAAAAGTGCTCGAGGAAGATGTTGTTCTTCTGTCTGCCTCTACATCTGATAGAGCAGATAATGTAATTGTCGTAATGGAAGTGAGTCCATGCAGGCAATGCTGGTTTGCTATGCTGTCTTTGGGTTTAGTACTTTGTGTTTTTCTCTCTTGTCTCTTTCTGGGTGTTTCTGTCTTTCTCTTCCCCTCTCCTTCAGAGTGCACGGCAGAAATCTCATTTGGAGACAGATGGATCTCCCCTTTTCTCTCTCGAGACAGTTTCCTCTCTGGTCCTCTTATCTCTGATCTCTCCATTAAAGGCAGCAGGGGAGGGAGGGGGGCGAAGGGTAAATGGAGGCTGATAAAGGGGAAGAACCACGAGACTTTGGCAAACAGATGAACCTCTCCTCTCCGCTCCTCTCCTCTGCTCTCCTCTCCTCTCCTCTCCCCTCCTACCCTCCCCTGCCCTCCTCTCCTCTCTGCTCTACCCCCCTTTTCCTGACATCCTCCCTCTCCACCCCTCCTCTCTGACTCATATCCTCCCTGCATTCTTTCTCCTCTTTCCTCCTCTTGTTCCTCATCCAATATCCTCTGGGTCTTTTTCTTTGTGTCATCCAACCCATTTTAGTTTTGGGTCTTATAAACAGTGTTGGAAGTTATTTCCCAACGTGTTATTACTCTAGCTGTTTATCACCAGTTAGCCATATGGTCACCTGATTAAGTTCCAAGCATTTCAAGTAATAAATGAACTCATTTATTATTATTACATATTATTATAATGGCTGCATGGTGCAAATATCAGATATTACTGGGCACAAAAATATGAGATGTGATACTTGTGAAATGTTTTAGCAAGATAAGTGCCTACACTTTCTACACTGAAGAACCCTAATTGGGTGGTTTGATTTAGGTTTAAATCAACTAGCCCAAGTGTTTTGTAGTGATGGATGTTTCACTCAGAAGCATGTTAACATTTCTTGAGCTTCTTCTAACAAACTGACAAACAAGTCAGTAAGTTGAACTAATTCTAACAAAACTTGAGAATTTTAGCCTGTAAACAGATTTTAAAGTAAAGCTGCACATCTCTGCTCCTGGACTGGGTGGCACCAGCTATTTGTATATCCAAAACTAAGTCCTTTTTAAGAAACTACTATCTAGTTTCTAATTAACTACCTTTTTTGAGTAACTACTAACTAGAGATATCTTAAATCTGGTTAAACCATTAAAACTTAGGAAATGTCTTAGCTAGTAAAGTCTTTAGTAATCAGTTAAAAACAATCATCTATGTAAACAGGAAGTCACGTTAGCATCACAAGCTGTCACATAACATCCAAATATAACAGTTTTATATATTAAAGTGACTTGCAAATACTTAATAAATGTGGGTATGACCTTGTTTTATACATACTGGTAGAAATGTGTTTCAGAGTTGGTGCTAGCCATACAGTTTCGAATGAGCCGGACTTATTCGATTAGGCTAACTAACGGTTGTTATTTGATCATTAAGTTGTTAAAGTTTCATTATTAAACAACATTTTAATGAAGTGTCTGATGAGATGTGTCGACTATATCCTATCATATGTTTTACTCTTCACTCTAAATGTGTAATATGTTAGCAAGCTAACGTTAGCTTTGTGTTGGCTCGGTTAGCTACGCAACAGCTACACCTGGCAGACAGTTGCTGTAAATTATTAGTAACAACTAATCTCTACATAAGAACTTGTGTGCGATGAGTACATTTCTGCTTACTAAACACTTATGTTGTAACTAGTCTAGTTTGAACTGAAGAACAGCTGGTGTAACCGGCTCTCCACTTCTGTGCTACATAACTGTGAGATTGTGGAGTTGCATAAAAGCTGACTGCTCACTCTGCCCCGTCCTGTCAGTTAACAGCTGGAGCTGACACTGGTACTAACAACAGAGCCTCTCCCTCCCTCTTACACACACAGCTAGAATCCCACAACTTCATATTACTACATTTTGAGCTGCATCAGCAATGCTATGAAACTGAAGCAGAAAATGAATATGTGTGTGTGTGTGTGTGTGTGTGTGTGTGTGTGTGTGTTTGAGAGAGAGAGAAAGGGGCGGTATTGGTCCTGTGTAGCTCCCTGTGAGTGGAGAGCTGTGATGTATGGAGTGCCTGACCTGTCTGTGTAGATGGAAGTGAAGGTGAACTGAGGACATTGAACCTCTTTTTCACCAACAGCAGTGTGGCCTTAAAAACACAGTCAGTCCACATTCGCTCACTGGCTGTCAACCCTACTAATGTTGGACTGTTGTGTTAATATAACAAGCTTTTTAATATGGTTTGCTTGATTGTACAACTAGTTATATGTGGGAAACACTTCACTTATCTTGATTTAATCGTAACATTTTGATAAGATTGCAAACAAGGATGCATAAATCCATTTCATTATTATTCAGTTTCAATGAGGAGAGAAAGCTTTTCCTCCCCGCTAAGGATTAAACAAAGAACATTTTTCGGCATTTGAATGGTCACATTTAAAGATACTGGCACAAAAGCAACAATCAACTGGTTTAGTCTAAAATGCAAGTCGTTTTATTAAGTTCATCCAAATTATAAAAAAAAATCATATCTTCTTACTTATAGTACCAGTCAAAGGTTTGGACACACTCTCATTTAAGAGAACGGGAATGTGTGTCCAAATACTTGTACTGTATCTCTAGTTCCATTTAGCCATGCAAATAGTTTTTGGTTTCATTTGTCCACGCTTCAAGATATCCTGCATTCTCAACAGTGCAATGGAGAGGAGTGGAAATTGGTTTGTGGTGGTCACAGCAATGAAAAATTACATTTAAAAAAAAAACAGCAACATCTCTTCCTGGAAACAATGTCTCAGTTACTTCATCCACAAACAACAATGTGACCAAAAAAAAAAACTACTTTATAGCAAAGAAATATTTCCCTAATTTCCCACATACGTAGAAGTGTTTGGGAACTGTCTCACTGACCGA
The DNA here is from genome assembly GCF_963924715.1 of Thunnus thynnus. Classification (NCBI taxonomy): domain Eukaryota; kingdom Metazoa; phylum Chordata; class Actinopteri; order Scombriformes; family Scombridae; genus Thunnus; species Thunnus thynnus. The sequence goes on along the minus strand of NC_089520.1, from coordinate 27,344,501 downwards.
CGCCAACTCAGTGAGACATTGAGTTTGAGTCGATTAGCTTGTGTGTCCGACACCGTGCGGCAAGAAATATGACAACTGACCTCTCCGAGTTTCTGGTTGTCTCTCAGTTTTCCTCATCACTCTCTCCGTCTACATGATTAATCCTCTAGATTATCTTGTCCGTAACACCCCCCCACCCCCAACTCTCTCTACCACCATCTACTCCTCTTTCCCTCTCCTTCCACCTCTTCTCATTTTATCTTCCTTATTACAAGTCAGCATCATTATTTGGGTTTACCTGCCCACAGTTGCTGGAGGATTTAGTTTTCCTGCAGCGGGGAGATTGCTTTTTCACCCTCAAACAGTGATTAATGATGCACTATTTCTGAGTAGGCAGAAATGGCAAACACGCCCCAGTTCTGAAGAATATTAATTGCACCAACAAGCATTCAGTCACAAACACTCATTACCTCTTCGCGCCAACGAGGCTCTTACCTTTCTCGATCAAATGTCCCTCCCTCCCTCCTCCTCCTCCTCCTCCTAACCCTAACCCTTCTTATTTACTCTTACTCAGTGGATGTTGATGTGTGACAAGACATCCTTGTACATGCAGTACATAACACCACCAAAATCAATCATGTGCCATACAGTAGATATCTTAAAACTGATGTGTGCGTGTGTGTTGGATGTTTGAGCTTCACTGTGCAGAATGATGTGACGCTGGACGGTTGTTTTCACATTCATCTGCTGAAAGTGGAAAGTTTCTCTGAGCTCATTGAAAATCAGAGTCTAAGGTGTACCTATGAACAGGATTTGTGACATCACAAAATTCAATTCCAAGTCAGTTTTATTTATGTAGCGCCAAAACATAACAAAAGTCATCTCAGGGTACTTTTCACATAGAGCAGGTCTAGACCGTACTCTTTAATTTACAGACCCAACGATTCCCCCATGAGCACTTGGCAACAGCGACGAGGAAAAACTCCCCTTTAACGGGAAGAAACCTCAAGCAGAACCGGGCTCTAGGTGGGCGGCCATCTGCCTCGACCGGTTGAGTTGAAAGGTTTATGTGAAAGGTTTATGTGTATAACTTAAGTAATATTTGCAAAAAAAAAGTCAAAATTGAAATTGTTTGACATGTTTTTCCCTTCTCTGGAACATGTGCTTGTATATAAGGGTTGAGGAGTTTGATAAGGCGATACCTGTATGGTGACAGGTGAACGTGATGAAGATGAAGTGGGGACTGAGCCTGGCTCCATCTCTTCGCCTGCCTTTTTTAGCGTGCATATGTTTCTTCATGTGTTTCTGAACATCACTGAAAGACAACGCTCAGAATGAAAATACTGGTTGAGAGATGTGTGAGGCTGCTTTGTCTTGTCTTTTGTTTAATAAAGCATGTGACTTCTGGCATTTTGCACGTGTGATGTTTAGTACAATTTAACATTCACAGATGTGCACATTAACATATATGTTTGGCTATTGTTTTTCTCACTTTTTTTTCACATGACATGTCAAATCCTGTCGTCGTGTTTGTGCCGGTGAGTCTTTCTCTAGCCGTTATGAGTCGAGAGTACTGCTGAGTTACACCTCTCCATTTGCCCAGCCGCCCTCCAAGGTAAACACGCCTGTAAGCCCGAACAGCCTCGGCTCTGTGTAGTGTTAGCTTTGGGTCTGGCTGCTGCACATTGCCTGAGTTAACGCTAAGGCTGTGCCCAGGACTTAGCTCGAGCGCTAACATCAACACCGTAAGCCCACACCACTTAATTAAAACAAAGTCACTCTCTACCAAGACCCACATTTTCATCTGTGACTTTTCAGGCTCACCAGAACACGCTGTGATGGCATGTTATGGTTGCATTTAGTGTAGAACCTGTTAAGCATTTGTCTTGGGTTACCTAGGCTGGATTCTGTTACACTGAGAAGATTTGTAATGGGATCTTAATCACCTACTTCCCTTAAAGATCTTAAATTCTGCTGTATGGAACCAAAACACAATAAAAGCTTTAGTTGTGCCCATGTGTGTCATCTCAGTTTATGGTTCACTGTGTAACCTTTTGTTTATTTGAGCAGTTTTGCTGAAGGTGGACTTTTAGGTGGATTTTACAAGAGCTTATGGAGATGCAAGCGGTTTGAGTCGATACGTTGTTTGCGAATGTGATTATTGAGTTCTGAGCGTCAGAGTCAGCACATCGGTCAGTGGAGTAGAGTGTTTGGGTGAAATGCACAGAATGTGCAGTGTATTGATCCTGAAACTCAAACTGATATCAGGTCTTTCTTGGTCTCGTGTCCGTTTTGTCGACTTCTTGGTTTGCTCTCAGGCGGTGTTTATATGCCCTGTGCAGCTTTTAAATATATTTACATGTGCAAGTTAAAGCAGATGGTGAGGCGGTGCACCAGTTTGGTTCAGACTCAACAAGGAATGAAACGCATGAAACATTGTACAGATATTCATGGTCCTCAGATGATAATGATGATGAATGAATTTGGTGATCCTCTGACATTCCCTTTAGCACCACAGTAAGATTGATGTTTGTGGTGAAATGTCTCAACAATTATTGGGTGGATTGCCATGAAATTATTACTCCCCGAGGGGGCTTCATAAAAATCATGCCTGAGAATCATCATGTTTTGAAGTTTTCTTTAGTGTCAAAGTAATCCAGTGATAGTTGTCTTCACATTGCAAAAAGGAAGTGATTTAAAAAAAACAGGTCCACAGTGTGAGACTTTGAAAACCTCTGCTTGAGTGCCATCATCAATAGTTTTTAAGTTGTCCAATACTTTGCTTTATGGCCAAATACTGCAAAACTAATGACATTCTCATCAGTCTCAGCTGTTTAGTGCTTATTAGCAAATGTTAGCAGGCAGGGTACAAAATTAACTTTTTTTTTGTCCAAAATGGCTGGTGAATGTTCAAATTTTGGTGGCTGGTGTACATTTTTTGCCATGTTAACAAGCTAAACTACATGATAAACATCCCTGCTAAACATCAGCAAGTTAACATGTTAGCATGCTGGCATTAGATTTGAGCCTAAAGGGTTCAACCTCACAGTGCCACAAGCATGGCTGTAGATTCATACAGTAGTATTGTCAGAAACACATGTCACATAGAAATGCCAGAAAAATTAGCACGTTTTTTCCTTCTCAGAATGACTCATTCAGTCATGAATTACTTAAACTGAGCTGATACAGACTACAGAGTTTCTAACTGTTTTTTTTTCTCTCTCTCTGTCTCTCTCTTTCATGGTTCTGGTTTCCCTAAATGTTGCTTGATGATGACTCTTCTTCGATCACTCCGTCAGGTAAGAAATATAATGCCCTCACTGTGTATTGGGTACACATGTCCTGTGATGTATGTGCACTACTTCCTCCCACATCATAAAGATTGTTGTTTTAAAGCAAATCACACTCCCCTTCACCCACCTGCTTTGACAGGGGGAAAAAAAAAGAGAATTTCCATCACTCCACAGATTGTTGACAGAAGAGTGGAGGAAGTCATGAAGATGAGGAATGAGGCAGATATTTCCGCACTGCTGTCTGTTCAGCAGGGGTTTAAAATAATATTTAAAATGTGGATGAGTTGTGTGTCTGTCTGCATACCAGAGTCCTGATGATGATGATGATGATGATGATGATGATGATGGTGGTGGTGGTGGTGGTGGTGGTGGTAGTAGCAGGGCATGAAGAAGTCAGAGCTACTGAGAGGTGGACAGGTGGAGAGACTTCATTGTCGCGCACACACACATACACACACACACACACACATCCACAAAAACACTGAGGTGAACGCCAGATGGATTTTTTCCTTTGCCAAAGATGACGACATCTTTTTTTCCCCTCACCCAATTTAACGGCCCGCAATCCCTTGAGCCCCGAGCGCTCACCGCAACCAAGCTCGCTGTGTCACTATTACTGACATTTAGTACATTTTCCATTCCATTCCTCTGATCTCTCAAAAATCCAGAGCAGTGGTGAAGATCCAGCCTTCACAGCTCACCGAAAGGCCGCAGATAAAGCTAACGCGAAACGGCAGCATGATAAAGCTCACAGAGGGGATGCTTTCTGAAGGAAAAAGACGGAGTTTTGCAATGCAATTTCCATCTATTTTACTCTCGGATATGCCACTCGTGGACACCTTTTTAAAGTACGAAGAGTAGATTCATTTTCAGCATGGAAGACTCCAGTGAGCCACCTGTCATCTCTACCCATATACAGCCATAGTCTGCTTCTGCTGAAGACATATACAGTTACATGCTTATGATGTATTTTGGTGGCTTGCTTTTGTGAGGATTGAACCCTAGCGCCGGTTATGCATTGCTACACAGGACCGACAGGTGACAGCAGAGGCACTCTGGGTCATTTCTTATGTAACTCAGTAAAAAGGGAAAAATCTATCCGGTGATGCTCTTCCATAGTATTGATCACTGATGATACAGTGTGGTCAGCAGTATATTTATGTGATGAAGTGTTGCCACTGCTGCTATCATGATTATGATTTCAGCTCAGATGTTGTCCATGTTGTCTTAACATATAAACATGAGCTTTTATTCACAATGAATGGGTTAAAATCCAGTGAATCATTTACTACAATCTACCAACTATCTGCCAAATAAAACCTGGGAAACACCTGACACTGTGATTGACATTTAGGGTCTTAAGAAACAGTGCGTTTGCTTGGGTGGTCCTGTCTATCTGGTGGCTAAATAAGAGCTGTGTGTGTGTGGGTGTGGGTGTGGAGGGCGTTCCTGTCCACTCAGCACATTCCCCCCCCACTGGGTGGTGGGGGCACATCTGTGGCACACTCCCTGCCCTGGCGCTCGGCCAGGCCTCGTTGCCTTCCTCCTCCCCCTCGCTCCCCTCCTTTCCCCTTCCTCCTGCTTTTGCTCATCCCTCCCTTGTTTGCGGCTGCCCTTGCCTTGTTTTCACCTGTCTCTGCTTTCTCCTCTGCATCCCCTTATCCTCCTCTAGCTCTGATGCTGTCATCCTCTATCGCTCTATCCTACAGTCTGTAACACAGGCTTTTTTTTTTTTTTTGCTATAAATTTGTGGTCCTCCAGCCCCAAACAGAGATAGAACATTTACTCAGACTTCAGAAGAACCTCCTCATGATGAGCAAACTGATCCTCATTTGTATAATAGGTGGATTTCCCCTTTAATGTAGAACAGAATACAGCCCATTTATAGTTATAGAGAACTTTTTTTAGTTAACATCAGTTGTAAATACATTGTTTCTTTTAAAATTTGGAGTTAAATACACTTCAAAGGAGAAATGGAAACTAATAAGTCGTTCATTTGGCTCTATTAAATCCTTTAATCCACATTTATTTCTCCCTTTTTTTATCTGCTCCTACAATAGAAAAACATCCCCATATCACCTGCATTTTCAGCTGGCCTTCCTTCCTTCCTTTCCTGTCATCCACACCTGCCTCCGTCCACCTCCAACTGAGCTCTCCTTGCCTTTCATCCAGTGTCCTACAGGCTAAGCGGCCCATAGGCTGCTAACAGAGCCGCAAGTCCCAAGAGAAATTTAGACTCCTTCCTCTGCTTGCCATTCACCAAATATCTAGAATGACTCTTGAATACAGATGAATGTCTGACAAAGGATAGCTGCCATATGGTTCAACATCATCAATTTTCTCACATCTGCTCATGATGCATCAGACAGTGGAGACTGGTTGGACCCATGAGGATTGTAAACACTTGTAAAATGCTTCGCACACATCAGTTTCCCTTTATATTTAAATGGCGTTCAAACGCACTGTAAGTAAGGATATTAGCATTTAATCACGCTCCCAAATATGGAGGTTGTAGATGGTCCTCCTGGGGTTTAAAAAAAAGTTGCTCACTGCCTTGTCTCCGATATTGCGGTGGGATGTGATTCAGAAACTGAAAGGTTGGTAGAAGGAGAGAGAAATGGAGACAGACTTCAAACTTGACCTCCATTATCACTTGTGACTGCCACACACACACACACACTCTCTCGCACAAAAAAAAAAAAGTAATAGACTGTCTCCACGGAGAAGTGGTTCAATAGTCTGTCTGCAGGGAGGAGTGGTTGTGTCGTGGTGTTGTGGGTAACGTTTATTCAGTGTGTGTGTTTATCTCTTTGTTCTGTGGAGTATTAGTTGTCACAGCGGAAGAAGGAGCACTTTATTTTTTTTTTGTGTGTGTGTTTTTGTCAGTGACTGTGTGTGGGTTTGACAATAAGTATAGGCACAAGCCCCGGTGTCTCAGCAGCATGTTTGGATATATTTGCATGCCTATGTTCAAGCACATGATTGTATACAATGTCAGCTGCTGACAGTGATTACTGGCTGCAGGTTTCCCAGCCAGCTGATCCCCTGTCTGTCTCTCTGTCTGTCTCTCTGTCTGTCTGGAGTGTAGGCCTGCTCTGCCTCTGCCTCATCCTCATCCTCATCCTTGGCTGAAATTCTCCCATGGCTCAGTGGCACTCTGCTCTGTGCTCTGCTCTTACCAGGCATAGTGAAGCAGATATATCATTCACTCCCAAAGTACATTAAATCAATCAGTTGTTTTGGTCATAAAATAATTAACTTACTCTGAGTTCTACTTAAGAAAGTACTAACAGGTTAATGAGACCGTCAGCATCATCCATCATCCATGTGTCCCCTCTAGGTCATTTGCTCCAGCCTTTATTCCGATTTTCTACCAAGTAGTAATAAAAGGGGCGTACTTAACTTTGAAGAAGGGCATAGAGGTAGAATGTGGAAGCTTTAAAATGCCCAAAATAAAAACAAAATATAATTATGTATATTGTATTTATTTTTATTACTTAGTTTGATTTTATTTTGTTTAGGCATTTTAAATCCTCCGTACAAGAACAGAGAGAGGACATAAAAGTTGATGAAGAAACAAAACACACATATGAAAGTTTATAATTCCATCAAATTTAATGTTCATTTACCAACTTATTCACATGAGGTACAGCAAGTTTAAAATAACGACGTCCATCCTTCATTTTCATGATTGCAAACACATTACTGTCAAAGTTTTAAAAAAAACGGAAAAGAAATGAGTCAATGGAAACATTATTTTCATCGGCTCGCTGTGTGGCTAACGCTGCCATGATTATATTGAAATCCAATGCGAAATTGCATTTACACTCTCATATTCAATTTGGCAATTTTGCATTTGAATTACCGTATGTCATCATTTTATGTCGCCCGACATTGATCACACAGACGCTGCAGTGCTGTCAATCTCTTCAAAGACGCTGCTTCACATGACGCAGTGAGAGCAGAGGCTGTACAGTACAAAATCAGAGAGGGGAGGTGTGTCTGTCCGTCAGTGTGCCGTCACCACCGTTTTGGAAGTAGACCTCTGCGGTGGATTAAGGCTCTGAACTGGCGGCCTAGTCCTCGGACCTGGTCCTGCTCCAGCCTTAGCCTCTGTCGTGACGCGCCGGTGACAGAGTGTTTGAGAAAGTGTCGAGCGTGTGTCTGTGTACATGGGGCTGGGCTCGCATCTGTTCACAAGACATGCGAAGCTTGTTTGAGTATGAGCAGATTCTACACAGTCTCTCGTTTGTGTGTGTATAGGTGAGTTCATTTGTAAATCAGAGCAAGCTGAACAGCTCGGTTCACCACAAGTCTCTCTCTCTAACACACACACACAAAGCTCTTCCAGTGGTTCAATGAGCTTCGTGTTGCTCGTCATGCTATGGAAGCCAGGACACTGCAGATAACTTCCGCTCATATTTAAATGTATGCTTCTGTTCACGGGCAGCAAAGACACTCACAATATGGCACAATGCACGCATGCATCCTCACGTAGACATATGCACTTGTAAGGCATGAATGCAAAGACGGGAGTACAATGCGGAGCAATTGATGCATGGGATCCACAGAAGTCCATGTAGACACACTTGATTCTAGGTTGATCGTGTGTGTGTGTGTGTGTGTGTGTGTTAGGAGGTTTGCTTGCGGTATTACTTGTGGGTGACTGGGTGCATGCCACCTCATAGGTCAAATGCATCACATCCTGTCGAGGTGTGGCGGGGGAGTTTTATCTTGGATGAGGCTGAGGAGATATAGTTCCTCACATTTTAATTTATTCATTGTATGCTATTAGGAACTGTTAGGAAGTGTTGTCACTAAATGTCTTGTTAATATTAAGTGCACCACTCATACCAATCTGCCCCTGCTGGTTCTAGGTTAGCATTACAACTATATTACCCTGCGTGTGTTCATAAATGTGTGTGTGTGTGTGTGTGTGTGTGCGTGCGTGCCTCCATGTCTGGCCTGGAGTCAGCTGTTAAGGGATGCAGCACCGGATGAGCGTTGCCTGATGCTGACCCAGAAACGACTGTAGACGTAACCAGCAGTGACTGCTGCCCCATTAGCCCACAACCCTGAAACACACAGCTTTGTGTGTTAGAGTGTGTGTGTGTGTGTATTAGAAATGGATGTTTGTTTTATGTTTTCATGTTGTTTTTTTAAATTTCCCCCCCCCCCCTGCTTCAAGAGTAGGAAACATGTAAATGTAGCTGCTGACGATTGTGATTGTGCTTCGAGAGCGTTAGTCATGTGACATTCTCCACTGAATGATACACTGGTGATAATGACAGACAAAGTGGTAACTGTAATTGGAAAAACTGAAAGTGCATTTTTTTTTGTTGTTGTTGTTCATTTCATATTGTCAGAGAAGAGGAAAAGATGCACCTTTTTAGTATTTACTTCCCTTTATCTCTATTTATGCTTGCTCGTGTGTGTGTGTGTGTGTGCGCGTTCCCATCCTGTTTCTAAATTTATACCAGTGAGCAGATGTGGTGTGTTTGAGTGTCCCCTTTTGTATGCATGTGTTGCCAAATGTATTCATCCGCATGAGCAAGGCTGTGCATCTGTATTCGTGCGTTCACACAACATCTTGAGCGTGTCTTGAGTCAGCAGTGTGACAGGGTGACGGGGGCAGGAAAGTGGGTCAGTCATGCCCTTTTCTTGGCATGAGGGAGACGGACGGATGGATGGATGGATGGATGGATGGATGGATGGATGGAGGGAGGAAGATGACTAGAGGTGGATGTTTGTGGCTCAAAGGGTGCGGCTGAGGAAAAGAAATGAGGGATCGGAGGATGGATGGGGATAAGTAAGGAATTACATAAGAGGAGAGGAGAAGAGGCAAAAAGAAAAGGATGAGAGAGAGAGAGAGAGAGAAAAGGAGAGAGAGGCTCAGACTGCAGACCTTGGGATGAAAAAGAGAGGACAGAAAAAAAAAAAGTGCCGGAATATAAAGTAGTCAACTGCGTAGAACTCAAGGCTGAGATCGGAAATGTGTTTCTACATTAATTTTCATACTCATAATTAATGTCATGTATCATTTCAGAGACATATTTTGTGGCATATCGAGCCATCTTGTTTGAAGATATTGTTTAAAATGTGTCTTATTCAGCATTTTCAAAACAATAATCATTGATTTAATGATGATATTTCTCTAATAGCTGTAAATGTGAAAAGATTAGTGGATTAGTCTTTTCCTTAATCGACAGAATTAAGAATGAGCTTTATTACTCTTTTTTTTTTACTCTCTTTTTAAATTGATCAATTGGGAAATTAATCGACAGATGTGCTGAGCAAGCACAGCAGTGGAAAGCTCAAATGATCAAATGCAGGATTCATGTCGGATAATTTTTTTTTCTTTTTTAAGAATCGTTTCAAGAAAGATGTTTTCCTGAGAGAAAAAAAAAAAACTGAATTGATGTATCTGTGCAGGCAGCTGTGTTATTCAGTGTTGTTATACCGACACACACAAACAAACACACTCATAAAACTAAAAGACTGACATATGAGCATCGGCAGATTCATCCAGTAAATAAGCACAAACACACACACACACACACACACACACACACACACACACACATATTACAGGCTGTCCCTCACACTTAATGATCCTGAATGACATGTGCCCCCTGGTGGCAGAGTTAATGAGCTTGCCCTGAGCCCCGAGGTGAGTTAGATTGTGGCAGGCCCCGGTTAATCATAGAGAATAACCGACTCTTCACCCCTGTGGCCAATTAGAAGTCAGGAAATCTGTGATGAAGACACGGAGTCCCAGCAGCTGCTCATACAGTTGTGCGCAGGCAGGAGGAACGCGGCCTGTCTCGGATATGAATACACCTCCCACATCAGTCTTTGATTATCCCTCTGTCTTTTAATTTATTTTCTCACCTTCACTCATTCACTCTCTATCCCCCACTCCCCCCCTCCCCTCCCACCCCCTGCTTTCATTTCTCCATATATCCTCCTGTTATTCATGTCTCTCCCCTCCCCTTCCCTGCATCACTCTCTCCTGCTCTCCCCCGGCTGTGAGCAGTGGTCGGTCTGTCAGTAGTGTTCACCCACTGTGGGCCTGGGGTGACTTGGCACGCTGCCTCTGATTACACCCCAGCAGTCGGCCATTTATCTTTCCGTGAAATGCAACAGGGGTGGAGAGAGGCCAGAAGATATTACGGTAATACATCTCACGACTGTAAGGGACTAATAAACTTTTTCAGCTTAGTCACACTTCTGTATAGTCAGGCTTTTAGAGATGCTGATGATGTCGTTAGATGATGATGCATGATTTTTATTTTAATTTGACATGTTTTCATTTGAATGATTGACTTTGCTGTTTGATCTTTCTCCAGGAGCACTATCTCTTCTCTTCCTTTCTTAACTTGTTCTTGTAATTTAAAATATTAAGTATTTTAACATAAATCATTAATTTAGTTCAATAATTCCTCTTTTTTTCTAAATGCGCTTGATGTTTTAATCAGATTTATAGAGGAACGCTGCCTCGCTGCTTTTATTTATGGTAGACTTTGTTAAAAGAATAGCTTTTTTTTTTTTTTTTTTTTTTCTGCTGACACGTGCCTCTTTGGTTGTTGAGCATGTAGAGCACTTTGCAAAATAACAGGTGAAGTGTGTGAAGGCGCAAGCTTGCAGTGTCCCAGGATCCCCTTATCAGTGTCTAGATGTCTTTCCTCTACATAGTTTCCCCTGACTCATGTCAACCTTTAAAAGAGTCACAACTCTTTCTCAATTTCTCCATTTTTACCTTCCACGTTCTTGTCATCCTCCGTCAATCCCTCCTTCTCTCATGATATCTTTCTTACGATCTCTCATTATCCCGTTCACCCACTTCCTCTGTGTGAAAGTGCTGATCTGCTCCCTTCAGCCGGGGGGCACCTGTTTTAAATCTGCAAGCCAATCAGCTGGCCTGTCACAGGAGACTAATACTCCCATTGGTCTTGAAATGCCGCCTGTCAGTGAGGAGAGCCCATGATGGAGAGGTAATTACCTCCAAAATACTCGCATCCCACTGGCTTATGCATCAGTCAGTCAATAATCACATCATTAGCTGGGCAAAAAGTTTGCATCAAGAAAACCTCTGATTTAGTATTTCGTGTTAATCGTGGTTCACTCTGCCTTTCGGTGTCCTGTGAGGATTTTGTAGCTGAATGTAAATGACTTCATGGTGATTGCTTTGTGCCTTTTATCTTAAACATTTCTGGACTTTAAATATTAGTGTCTACTGCAATACTTGTTGAAAGTAAATGTAAAGCTGAATGATGGATCCTCTCTTATACAAGCCTCTCTGGAGGGAGCTTCAGTTTCTGAGGCTCAGACTGAATGTAGGAATCATCACAAGAATACTAATAGCATAGAACTTATAATATGGTGCTCAGGATCCATATAAATTATAATGCAGATGCTGTATTATTGTTTATAGTGTCCTTGGCTAGCAGATGTTTGTCAAATTAGACAGGCGCTTGCGTTGTATACATAACGGCCTCTACAAACAGCCGCTCACAAGAAGAAATCCATGTGAAAAATCAACGCTATAGCACACACACACGTACGGTCAAACCCATAAAAAGTCACATATATACGCTTTTCTCAATCCACTGTCAGATGGCAGCAGGGAAATTGACGCCGCTCCTGCAGCCCTTCTGCACTCTACGTGCTGAAATGAATCCTCGGAGGATTTCTTTTTCCCTGCGTGAAGGACTACGATCAATGAAAGCAATCTGGAACATAGTAAACAGGCAAGCAGCTCCAGAACACACAACCGTATAGACAGGATTGAAAACACGTCAGAGATTTAACCCTGACCGTCTTGGATCTGGTGTTTTTCTATCTTGACTCAACAAGGAGCAGATGTCAAAGGATGAGAATTATTTTTTTTTGTTGTTGCACAGCAGCACTGAGAAGACTATCCAGTTTTTGTGCCTTGTTTGTCTCCCTAGCCTTGTCTCTAAAGTGAGTCATATTCACACTCATGTGCCTAATTTGAGACTCACGCATACCAGCAGCTCAGGGAATTTAAAGAAACACGTTATCGAACAACTAAGACATAGAAGTTATATTTAGAACTTATATTTCTTCTCCTTAAGGGCTGATGATTGTTTCTGAAACTGCTGTCTTGAGGATATAGAGGATATTTGCGCATGCTGTGAAATATCCAGATATATTATTTCAGCGTCTGAGTGGCATTTCCTCTTCAATTTAGAGCTTCACCACCACATACAAGCATCGATTGGAAAGTCCCTGCCACAAGGGGCTTGAATAAATCGCTTTCACTCACACGCATTCATAATAACATGCGTGCACACGAGTACTGTAGTATCTGCATGGTTTATATTGGTATGTGAGACCACTAGCAATCCTCCCTCCACATACAACAGTATAAAGAAATCATCACATAACCAGGGTGCTAGAGACTCAAACATACTTCTTAAACTCACATAGTGTTTGAACCTTTCACTCCACATAGGCACCTTATACATTTTTGTGAAATTTTCTCCTCAGCTGTTGGGAAGTTGACAAGGGAGTTTGTGTACCTTTGACCTACAGAGCCAATGAAATAATGCAATCACCTTAAAATAAACTGCATTATTGTCAAGATTGGCTAATATGAGGCTTACAACATTCAGTTATTGTTGAAATGAGCTCAGTTTTGTGGCGTGTGGCTTACCAATCATGCCACAATCTCAAAATTCAGGCATTAATTGTTGTATTTGGCCTATGTTAGGGGCCCCATGTTGCTTTACTATGAAAGGGTAATTCCCATGTCCATTCAAAGCCTTTCAATTTAATAACTTGCAGTATAGTCGCATTTTTGTATTTTTCTCAAGTTTTTGTTTATGTGGTGGTTCAGTTATTGAATACTTCTTTGCATCAGTTCAGCAGTGTTGTACATTCATACATTTATAGTCTCACACGGCATAGAGGATGGCGTTTGTATGGAATACTACGAACAATCCCTCCAGTGTTACTCATTATGTATTTCTGTAAAATCTCTCCTTTGTTTTTGTAATGCCCTATCAGTCCAGAGGGGGGCAGCAGACTATGGCTGGCTGTTAACATCGTCCGCCTTATCCACAGTCTCTTTACTCATCTGGCAGCTGTTGCTATGGATACAGAGCCTGGCCATTGCTGTGATCCAAGCCACATCTAATAGAGGAACATAGGGGGTAGTGTTGAGCTCCAAGACGGGGATGTTCACACAGATACACACATACACACACACACCTGTCTGCTCTGTGAATGTGAAAGATTGGTCTTCTCCACATCTCTGTCAGTGACTCATTGTGGTGTCATTTTGACAACTGTCTTACTTAAGAGATTTAAAGTAAAAGCATTCCTGGCATCTGTTTTCTCTAGAATCTCTGGCATTGGGCTGCAGTGTCATCACACATCATCTCTGCTGGTGTCCATAAACCCAACAACTGGGGTTTAGTTATCTGTGATCACCTTGGTCTTTCACTAAACAAGCTGGTTAGAGAATAAGATCCCTAATCACTAGTCAAGAGTCAGATTGAGCTCTCTCTGTCTTTCTGCCCAGTCCCTAATAATTAGGACATATGGTTAAGCTTTGATCAGATCTGAGTGATGAGGAATGTTAACTGTGTATAGCTGCTGCTGGTTGAATCAATTAAATGGTGATTAGCCCTGATTATCTGATTAACTAGAGCCACGGATGGAGTGCTCACTTAAGAGTTGATTACTTAAGACTTTATTTAGCCTCTCATAGCTAAATTTAACTTGTAGTAGGTCAGGTTTGAAAAGCATAGATCCATTTGACTTTAAAGCCCACTTCTTTACTGTATCCCACTTTGGAGAGAAACTAAATTTAACAATAAACAGCCCACTGAAAGAAGGCTTTAGTTCTAATCATAGCTTCTGCATGGCAACATGTCCCTTGATGTTAAAAAGACAATTGAAGAGAGGAAGAAAAAAAAAAAAGTTACCTTGTACGCCAGACTGTTTGTGTATTCTACATCGATACAACACTCAGTGCCCAAGCCAAACATGTTAGCGCTGCCAAATCTGACTTGGCTACGTGTAAAACAGGCTGGCACCCTGGCATATGACTGCGTTTACTGCTTTGTCACATAGACTGGTGCTTTGTGTTAAGAGGGTGTCTGTTTCTGATGTTGCCCAGTGTGTTGTTTGAAGTTAGAACCTTTCTTGGATCCACTTGCATAAAGCCCTTTTCAGATGGGGTTAGTTGTTTCTATTAAGGTCATGCAGTTGTATTTATTAGCTATGGGACCTGTAATCTTAATCTAATAGTCACAATATTTCCCATAAGTTGTTTTTTTTGCATGTAGCTTTCTCAAATATAGCCAAAAAACAAACTTCACTGAAACTTGATCCTCCTGCTCATAGTGGGAAAGGAATCGCAAACTTGTTTGAATTAACAACTCAGCCCTTTGTGCAAAAATAACAAAAATTGTAAATGACAGTCACATTTTTTTGAGGGAAATCTAAGATCCTTTATCCTGTGTGAATGTTCCTCTGGTTTTATACATACAGCATGTTCCATAACAGCAGTTCTTCCAGTAAAAAAGTGGAAGTAAGTTTGTATTTTGGCCTTGGCCTCAGCTACTTTTCAACAATACACACAAGTAAGATTGATTTCAGGAACAGCAGTCAGGTCATACAAAGAAATCTACTGTATATGTAGGTCTTGAATGTCAGGCAAGTTACCGGGCTCTCCACTTTGTAATGACATTGCTCATCTGTAGCGTGAAGGGCCCGTACAAGTCAACGACTCCTGCCATTTCCAAATCAGCAGAAACCCTTCCTTTCTCAATGCGGCGGCTCTGCGAGCGGGAGGGTTGAGTTTCAGCGAAGTTTGTTTTTTTCCATGCTGTGAATACAGATGTCAACTGCCAGCGGAGGGTCTGGCTGGTGCCATGTCTGGCTCTGCATGTCTGAGCAGGGCCTTGGCTGGCTGATCAGAGCTGGGGGTGCAGGGGTGGGCTCAAAGGGAGATGCCTTGAAAGTACTGGAGCTTTTCACATTTTCTGCTGTGTGTAAAACTCTTGATGTTTTGTCTGGCTTGCTCCCTCCCTCTCTCTGTGTAAACCCCTTCTCCCCCACTTCAGTTCTGTCATGGATTGCATGTCTCCCGCCCAAAATCTTGCTTATTTTAGGGGGCTTATGGAAAATCTATAACAGGTGGGCTGTGTTTGAAGGATATGTCTTTTCTTATTATCTGTTTGCAGAGGGATTTGGGTGGGTGGCCGCTGGGCCAAATGTTCTACCAACCCAGTCTTTTTGCCTGCTATGTCTTCCCTATGAGTCAAATGTAAATCAATCTTACCAATCATTAAAAAATATACTACAAACCTGGAGACACTTGGAGTTTCAGTTGTTCATGATTTCAATCATGTTAATACCAAATAAAGGGAGTAAATGTAGACCATCACAAATCAAGCAAACCAATCTGGGGTCTATTGAGTGCACCAAATGTAGGCTTTTAAAGATTTTGAACATAAAAAGTAATCAATTTCTAAGCTAGAAAAAAGGCAATCTATGTTACAACAGCTCATGTTTATAGATCTAATAAAGTCAGCCAACATCCAAGTCTTCAGGAACAGTACAGTGTCCTTTGTTTGACATTGTGGCATGCATGCTTTGTCATTATACACACGCTACCAAAACAGACTCTGTAGTAGCAGTTAATGGGCTTATGGTGTTAACTACTTGGCAGTGGTTTGAAGGGGCTGACTAGCTGCCTTAATAGGCTTAAGCGGAGGTGAGTTGTGATCTTTTTGGCTGGACTGCAACAGCAGGAAAAGCCCTACACACGCATCCATCAGTGACTGACTGACTGACTGACTGAATGATGAAGTTACGCCATTGTTCGGCCGAAGTCAGCCGAAGCTAAGTATCCCATTGGTGCTTAAAACTGTTGTAATTTTCACTGTAGGACTGTTAATCTGTCACTTTATTAAGTTTTAATATTTTTTCAGGGGAGCATTGTGCCAAATGTGAGATCTATGCGTTGTCGCCAGTGTAACTTGTGTGTCGTTTTCCACATGTTACATGCGTCTAGTGTCTTTTCAAAATAAAGCACTTCCGCGTTTATGGTAAATAAAATAAAAGCAATATAACAAAAACAATTATGAATGCACACTTTACACACAAGACACACTGAGTTGGGGTCATTTACACTTAGCATTTATGATTAACGTGATAGTTACTGCATTTAAACAATTTTTCAGGTTGTGGGTTAGTGAAATGAAATATAAAACATATAAAAAATAGCCTAAATCTTAACTCAACCCTTCATACAACAGCACCATATAGTTTACACCCAAAATCTGGTGCAATGTATTTTAAGTATTTTTAATGTTTTTCTTATGTGTACAGCAACTTGAGTTACAACCAGGTAACGTACTAATTAAAAGCCCTCTAGTGTTTCATACGTGGTCCAGCTATACTAGGTTTTGACCTAGTCTTGTTGACCTCCTTGCACATGAGGTGGATGACAGATTGCTGGTAGAGCATTGACAGAGTATTGATCTCTAAGATAACAGTCAACTGTACTTGTACTACAGTTGGACCACTCTGTACCCAATTTGGAGCCAACCAAAAGGCTGAAATCCACACATTGTGGGTGCATTTAAGGAGAGTGGTTTTAAAGTAGTATGCTGTTGTTTGAAGTAGTGGACGGGAAAGAGAAAAGAGAAAGGAAATGTGGTGGAATGGTATTTGACCTCAGACCAGAAACAACATATTAAGTCGGGTCGCTGCAAAATGAGTTTGAGTTAACTCCTGGGACCTTGTGCATACTTTGGTCCTAGCCAACACTTCAGCATAGGCCAATCAAAAGCTAGTGGTCAGAGGCATCAAGGCCACTGTTTTTACGATAATGTACATTCTTTTTTGCATGAATGTTTGTTTAAAAAATGGGAGCAAATATCTGACCAGATACTGAAATCAGAATATGAGAGCCTGTAGGCAAGAAGAAAGTGGCTTTGGCTGCATACCAATAAACAAGGACAAACTACCAAACTTCTTTCTAATATGTCTGAATTCACCAACCATCTAATTAATGTCAGGCACCAGTGTCAGACGCATCGACATTAACATTACCAGGCAGCCCCGTAGCCAGAACAGATTGAATGAGGGTCTGGACTTTAAACATGGTCGGAAATGTAGACTTTTATAGGGTAAAAATGCCAATACCACTATGAAACAAGAGAACCCCTCATATTAAGATAATGCATAACAGTCCGTACTTTAATATAAAAACACATTATAAACTTATAAATTACACACCCTCAACAGAAAAAGGGTTCACTCAATGTCTGCATCAGAGCATATCACAGCGTAGCACAAGCATTTTCTGATACAAACTTAATAGACAAAAACTAGAATGTTACCAAAACAAAAGCTGATTCATTTGACCAAAATGCAACATCATAACATAACAAGCCTGTGTGTGCACTTCAGTGGAATATGGTGACAGTGGGCCAGGGTCCAAAACACATGACAGCCACCCCCTCCTACCACACAAAACCAACAAAATTTCATGTAAGCCTACACATCATCGTGACAGCACACACACAGCCAAGCAACCATCAGCGACATGTGCATAATAGCTGCTCAGTTGATAAATTTACAGATTGACTGGTAATTCTGCATAATGACCGTTTTCTCCAATAAACCATAACTTATACAAACAGTGGCCAGAATAAAATCAGTTTGTGGCCTGCTAGATTTTAAATCATTTACCCTTTGATGATCATATTAAGTTAGTTGAAAACAAAGTTGAAATGACTTGCTTTTCTGCACTAGATTAAGCTCTGGTGAAGGTCTCCAACTTTTCTTTAAAAGTTAATCTTGAAAATGCTGGGATAATAAATTTGCAACAATGTCCTCCTCACTAGCGGTAACACTACTCGCGATTTGTTTATCTGTTTATCCCCAGTGGCGAGCTTAACCTTTAACCTCACAGGTCAACTTTAATCTCGCGGTTATGTGCAGGATTTTATGGTTGGCGGTAGGCTGCTAAATCACAATTAAATTATGCACCGAAACAGGTTTTATCTGCATAATCTCAAATGTAAGCACCAATGCAAAACACGTATTTTTTTTTTCTTTTTATTAGAAAATTAATGTTGTCAGATGGAGGATGCAACATGGCATAGATGGGCGGGTATGAGTGGGGGGGACATGAGATGTGCCATGGGGGGGCATTGCACCCAAATGGTCCTGTTACTAGGAAAAATATGAGTAGCATGAGGGCAACCTGCTGTCAGAGACATTGTGGTGATCTTAGAAGTTATAAAAATCAATATTCTGCAGGAAAACAATATGTTTTATAAAGCCCAATTCTGTGTATTGATTTCCTTTGTGCCACTTGAATATGAGTTGATATGAGTAAATAGAGTTGGCTAGAAACGTGTAGGGATTGTAGCTATTTATCAGACCTGCATAGCCTACAGTGTTGCCTATACCCTTCCTAGTAGTGTTTTCCCCTTTGTTAGATCTTTTTTGAGTTTTGTCATGTTGCAGATTTCCCAAACAAATACTCAAACAGGGTCACACAGTCAATGGGGGTCTGCTTGTGAGGAATTGCTCTCTAGTAATTGGTGTGTACAAGAGCATGTCAGGGTGTGTATTAGGCACTCTGTTGGCCCGAGTGTTGGCTTGTGACCTGTTGTGAGGATTACAACACAGTGACATGTCTAGATGGGACAGGGCCAGGAGCAGAGTTTCTTCCCAGGAAGAGCTTAGACAGTGGGGTGGAGACTCAACCTTTCCTCTAAGACTGTTTACCAAATGGCCATATCAGCTATGAGACTGATTATGATTAATCAAAAAGCCAATCTTTCCTTCTTTTCAAGATAGAGCTGCAACGATTAGTCAATCAACAGAAAGTGAATCAACTATTTTGCATTTGCTGCTTCCAGCTTCTAAAAATGTGAGAATTTTATGCTCTTCTGTGTCATACATAACAGTAAACTGAATATCTTTGGGTTGTGGACTGTTGGTCAGACAAAACAAGACATTTGAAGATGTCAACTTGGGCTGTGGGAATTTTTTTCGATATTTACTGACATTTTATAGACCAGGCAATTAATCGATTACTCGACAAAGTAATTGGCAGATTAACCGATAATGAAAATAATCATTAGTTGCAGCCCTAATACAAGAACTTCCCAAATAATGCCAGTGTAGCAACTGTGATGTTAATGAGCATAAGACAACCAAAATAGGCTTTCTAACAATAACATATATAATCTTAAAGAAAATAGTGAATTTTGAGAGATCTGCCTAAGAAAATGAAAAATGTTTAAAAAAAGAAAAATAATTTAAATACTATTCTTAAGAAATTAACATTTTAAGACAATACTATTTGTAAAAGAATTAGCAGTTAAATGTTTTTTCACAAATGAGGTTTGACCATGTTGTACATTGACATTTTAATTGCAAAATGTGAGCCCAACAGCTTCTAAACCAGACTTTAACAATCAAGTAGCAATGTGACCATAATTAAAAATGTGTTGCATCTTCACTCTTGTAATGCCTGTTGGTATGAATGACAGACAAAGGCTGGGGTCACAGTAAAATGAAAAGCAATCATATCGTGCCTGTGGGATGTGCACGTTCTGCTTCAATTCTATGAACCTACAATCATTCTTCCAACCAATGCAGAATGCTCTTCTGTACTATGCTAACAATCTCAATCATGTTATTATGTTAAACACACACACACACACACACATGCACATATACAGACACACACACACACACACACACATACACACAGTTTCCATGGAAACAGGAGCCAGGGCCTTTTATGACTGGTTGTTTGCCCAAGACAACCAAAAATGGTCTCAGCAGCCATATATAAAGATAGATGAATCATTTGTATGTAATGTATATAAAAATGTATGTAATAATGGGACATAATTATATAATATAGAACATGATAATATGTCTGTTGTTCCCTGAAGCAGTATTGTCATTGAATGTAGTCCAAGACATTGGCATATTCATTAGGTAAATGATGTCATTTTTCCTCTTTGTGTCAGCAGACAGGGTGTGTATTACATTTCCACGCTATTACTCATATTCTCATACTGTTTGTGTTGTCTTTGCACATGCTTAGCACTGTCTGTAATGTGGACACTCACTATAATGGCCACACACAGACACATTCAGAGACAAACACACACATACACGGACACTTTCCAGCAGTGCTGCCCTTCAGTAGCCTAATGTGTGTGTCTGAGGTCCAGATGGCCAAGCGGTAGGAGGGCTGATTCGCGGTGCTAGCCGTGGTGCTAGCAGTCTTCGTTTTGGCTAGCCCTGACTGGTTGCAGAGGGAGAGCCTGCAGCCAGCTACCCCTCTAAGTGACAATGGCATGTGTACAATTCACGACTACGCACTCAGCATCTAGCTTTGCCATGGCTGCAGGATAAACTTGTGTATTACTTTTCGCAGGAGCCAAACTGTGTGGCCGTTTGACACTTTATTGTAGATTATAACAGTGTCGTTTTTTCACCTTCATGATGTTCTTGTGCCTGCTAGCCTTGTTGTGATGCAGTTACCATATGTTTTCCTGTTTGTGTCCACAATGACAGGAAGCAAGCTGAACAAGGACCTGAAGCATTATCTGAGCCAGCGCTTCCAGAAGTCCTCGCCTGACCACGAACTGCAGCAGACCATCCGAGACAACCTCTACCGTCACGCCGTGCCTTGTGAGTCCATGACCATCTTACACCTTGTTCTGTCTTTTATTCCTTTTTACACAAGCAGTAATGATACGCCGGCTTTACACACAGTCTTTACACACTTTGTTTATGTGAGGTAACAAAGAACATTTTACATTTAGTCATTCATTTTGTGACCATCCAGATGTAAAACAAAAAATCTTTAGGTTAGGTCCGCAATGTTTTTGCTTCAGGCAAGAGCAGTTTTAGATCCATGTAGTGATTGGGTGTCGCTACCTCACACAGACACTTTGTTATCTAATTAAGCCTGATTATTTCAGTCTAATCCGAGCATGGTTCCACTTGCCTTTTGACTAATATTGGACAAGCTGTTAGCCTGGCTGATTACTTCATACCCTCCTTGGAACTAGCCTCATGTTTGAGGGTTGATCTGTTTTTTTTATCACACATCATAGCTTCTCATCCCAAAGTGGACTTTTCCACCTGCCTCCCTAGCAGATAACAAGGAGTGAGTTGATACAAAGTCGACCACCACCATCACCACTGTTCAGTCAACATGGAGAGTTTGCTTTACTTATATTGTCTGATCAGTGAGAGGAAAGTCTGGTGACTCCGCAGTGACTATGCTAGTAATATCTCATGTCCACAGGATCAATAGCACCAGTAATTATAGGCGCTTTGGCTTCATCCAAGTCCCTCACCCTCTATCACTAACTAGTATCTCCTCTGCCAGAGCTGGCTGTGTAATCCAGGAATAGAGCCTTGTGTCTGACTGTTGATATTTCAAAGATCTAAAGGCACGTTTGTCTTTTGATGCTGCATATTTCTCTTGTAGATGCTGCTGCATAAAAGCTGAAGTAGACATTTGAAGTGTTTTATTCTTCACTGCCATGAAAAACAACTCTTGAAGATGGCGTTAGTGCTAAGAATGTGGCATTGTTGGAATAATACCATAAGAGTAGACTGGTAAATGCGGTAGCTTAGAATCCCACTGTAGGGGATCAAATGAAACACCTATGAAGACAGTTAGACTGATGCTGCATGATGCCAATCTTGTGTTTACCCTGATTTTTGTATAACTTGGAAACCAACTGCATGGACCGATCAGAGCCAGGCGCACCATTGTCATGATACTGCAGCTAGAGTTTCCTACTGGCTTTGGTCACAGCATGCTTCACTTATGAAGATGGAGACAGAGGGGCAAGAGAGGGAAAGAGGCAACTGTAGAAATGTCTGGGCTGTGTGCGAGTTCTGTCTTTCATTTTCTTCTCTTCTTTCTTGTCATTATTTTAATATTTACTGGAAGTGTTTGCAGCTGGGATGCATTAGACTCACATCATTTACTATCTATAGATTCCACGTGTGCGCTTTAGACATATCACGTCATTCATACCCATGTTGTCACTTTCTACAATAAACGCATTTTTGGAAATATTAAAAAAAAAATTAATTCACAGTATGCAAACTTAATCACAACTTAAAACAACATTTTAATCACCAAACATTTTCCGAAGTCTTAGTATATTGGATTTTTGTTTGTTTTGCAGTTCATTTTGCACCTCTCATTTCCCCAGACTCATGCTTTCCCCTTAATAGCTCTCATCTACTGGATTTTCAATTAGTTTATTCATAGCCCTCTCACACAAATTACTAAATGTATTCTGGAGGCTTGTTTAAGGGACTTTATCTGCATTACCTCCACTGCCATATGTCAGCCAGACACTGGTGGACGGCAGGGGTCTGGCCATAATGGCCATTTTAATCACTGAGCGGTCTATGGCACACCAGTAAAAATCCTGGTGTCATTAGCAGTAAACAAAGCATGAAGGTGTTCCCCAGGCCATATGTTTTATAGGACTGTGATGTTTTTGTTGTCATGCACTTGCAGAGGAGTGCTAGGATATTCACAAATCCTTTGCCATAGCTTAATTTCTTTCTTTGTGTTATAGAGAGGGCATGTCATAGTGGGCACAGTCCATGAATAAATACTCCCTTAGGCCCTTCACACTGGCAGAATAATACAAGACCAACACAGTAATTATATAGAAAAGCATTTGTCCATTCATGTGGTGTTAGTGCATAAGCGAGATGGGTCCTCTGTGGTTATTTTGGCCTGTGGTTGTGAGAGGTCAGTGTGTGTCCATGTTGACGTATGTCCAAAGGTTGTTCAAAGCCTTGTCCATGTGTATGTGTAAGTGGAGGTGGAGGTGTGATTAATGCACAGCAAAGCAGGTGGAGAGACAGATGGAGACGTGTGACTGTGGATGTTGGGGCTTTTCCTGCCTCTAAACCAGCCAACATAATAACGACAATTCTGCATGTTCATGTGGCCTCTTCTAGTTCACATTCACCTCTTCTGTTATTGTCAGTAAACCTTTAATTCTTTGACTGATTGTTTGAGTTCTGATCCATAGTTTTTTTTTTTTTTACCATATGGATGATCATATATAATTGAGGAGTTTGTATTAATGATGGGAAATAAGTATTTTATGTGTCAAATTGAAAATACAGGTCTGTTGTACTGTTATGTTGGAGCAGCAGATGTAGGAATCTATTGAAATCAGGAACCATTTCAAATCCTCAGTTAAAACACATTTCCCCCAATTTAAAGCTAAAGTTTTTGTAATGGATATGTCATTAATGCAACCATTGTGTGTTGGAGTATTGGAAAACGCTTTTACATTTACTAAGGCATTTCTCTGGATTGGATTTTCCCCATGTACTCAATCATTGTTCTGGCCTGGGCGTCTATCCATCTGTCAGCAAGCAGCTCCACTAGTATTCCCACCCTCCTCCATATTGGTGCCCCAAACAACCAATGGGAGTCAGAAGTGCAGCGAGAAGGTCATGCTCCCTCACTGGCTTCCCACCCACCAACACTGGCAAATGTGTTCCTGGGATTGCCAAGCAGGAAGCATTACAGCAGGGACTGAACACTCATGCCTGTGGTTCTGTATCACTCCTGCATGCATGCTACTGTTGCAAAGTGTCAGTAAAGAAAATACTGAGACCTGATTTTCATTTACAGAAGAGAAGTGAGACAAATTTGACCAGACATGGTCTAACTTGTGTCTAAACTTAGCTAGCTTTAAACTTTAAACTTCTGTAGATAACTTTAAAGTAACATTTACATGTTATAGTTGATGTTGTCTTGTTTTGAAAGTAATACATAGTCAGTATGCTAATTAATACTACTTGGGATTAGCTATTTTCTTTTCTTTTCAACAAAATATTTTACTCTTTATATCTCATGTAGCAATTTTAAGGGCCCCTTCTCATTCTGTTTAGCTTCAGCAAAACTAGTGGGGTAGGCACTCTGTGAGTTTTGAAAATGACCTTATAGCAGATGTTCATTTAAGTAGCAGATGAGATATTTACACACTGTATAAAAAAAGTAGCTCACATCAACCACAAAAACACGGTTGAAGAAATGATAACTCGCAAACTATGAAACTACTTTAGAGATTCAGAAAGTATAGAGCAGAAGTCCATCAGATCAGTGCACCACGAGGTAGGATCTCCTAAGCTACACTCATGAAGTTGATTGTTAACAACTAGTTAGATCTAGTCTCTCCTCTCACATCTGCAAAAAGTTCCTCCTACCAGTTGTTCCCGTAACCCTTTTAAAAATTTGAAGCCACAGCACTCTCACCCTCCCCCATCTGCCAAGGCATCCGTCGGCTTCCCTTGTGGTCACCCCATCCGCGCGTTCAGCATTCCCACTCTCCCATTATCCCCGGCGCCGACCCTCCACCCCCCTCTATCCAGCTCTCATTCTTGACCCCCCCAATTCATGACACCGCTGCCTCTCGTCCTCTCGCTGCCACTGCTGCTCCCTCTCTCTCCCCCTCTGTATCGCAGTTGTCAGAGATCGGAGGAGTAGCAGGAAGAGGAGAGGTTTGTTCTGTTTGGTTTATACCTGATTTTACACCTCAGGAAAAGGGAGCTTTGGATTCTCCTGCATCAAGGCAAGTAGCAGTATTGTCTACTGTGGTTGTGATGCTGATGGCTCGGTCTTCACTTCTCAAATGAGCGAGGTTCTCGTGCGTGCGTGTGTGAGTGTGTGATGAATTGTGGGGCTAGCAGCACAGACGATTGGACGACCCGTATATAGGCTAAGAGGACAGCTCGGAGGGAGGTGGGGGGGCTGAAGCCGCGGGGATGGAGATGGGGGTGGGGTGGAGTTTGGGTGTGGGAGGGGGGCAAGAAGGGGGGGATGGGCAGAGAGGGGATGGAGAGATGCAAAAACACTCTCACACACTCAAATCAATGGTGGCTCCAGCTAGCCAGTGAGGCTAACATAAACATATGTGCACATATGACTTGTGGTTGTATGGGACTTCACTGAGCTAGATACAGTATGTGCATGTTTTTGACTGTATGTGTCTACAGTGTGTATGTAAACAGCCTCTCTAGTGCTGGTGAGATGGGGTTATATATTACATCCACAGATGCAACCACACTGTGTCACCTGAACAAAAGAGAAGCTTTCACGGTGAGAATGACTGTGCTGTTCCTAAACAGCAGAAGGAGGGGAATCAAGAAAGGGAAAAGAAAGATTAAGAAGGGAATTTCAAACTCTTTAGATGTTTTTATTCTTATCAGACAAAAAGGAGTTATGTCAGTCAGATAAACTCTGTGTCCACTGTTTGACATCCACCACGTAAGGGATGTTGTTTTTGTAAAGGCGAGGTAAACACATTCAGACATGTCTTTCCAATGACAGATCCTTCCTGTTATACCAGTTCTCAATTTAATTACACCATCACAAAGCCAAGTTTGTTTTCCCACACATTCACCCAACAGCTGACATGACGGCTAGAGAAGGATATAGTGTCTGTATCCAAACAGTTAATCTTAGATTTGGGAATAGCTGATTAACCCATGGACTGACCGGACTCTGTAAACGTGAGGAGGAATTATCAGTAAGGCAACTTTATTGGTCTCTTGCCAACTCTTGTTAGGTTACTGGTGCATACTGACATGGAATTCTCTTCCGTCATTTGTTGTTAAGCGTAGCATACAACACAAGATTTACATTTTGCTTAAAGGCGCCCTGTGAAGTTTCCTTGAAAACAAACAAAAGTTGTGTTTACTTTCAGTGTTAGTCATCAGAGTGCATAGAGTATTTTTTTTTACATTTTGAAACCTGCATTGTTTACATCTGTGTTTACTTTCAACCTGTTTTCTTCTTCCCTTCCTTTTGTTGCCACATATCTGCATTTCTTTGCCTGTTACTGCCACCTGTAGATGTGTATTGCGTCACTCAAAACTGCTCCATAGCACTACTAGTGGTCAGAAACTCTGCAGGGTACCTTTAAGTTAAGGCACATACAGTATATAACTATGCTCCAGCTGGTTTGGTTTCTGACTTAAATGGTAATGTCTGATGATTTTGAAGTTTACTCAGTGTATTCTGAAATAAATAGATTTTTTTTCTCCTACTTTTGCTGTCATTCCCTCATAAAAGTTTTTACCATATTTCCTCAAATAAAAGACGATAGTCAGTGAAATGCCAGGTCTCTGATAATGGCAAGGGACTGGCCCCAAAAACAGGGGAACAGGGAAAATCAAGGGTGGATAAACTCCTGCTACCTGTTATATAATGTGCATGCCAGTTAAGCATAAATAGTAGTTACCTGGATGTAACTCCAGTTCTATGAGTACATGTGTAGCCGTCTAGCCAACCGTCACAGAGAGGGGAGGGGGAAGGAGGAGACGTGATATTGTTTAAATACAAGGAGAACAGCACATATTTTAATAACAATGATGGCAGCGACACCACATGAGCGTGGGTAACCAGAATAACTTGGCTAAGCTGGCAAGCATACATCTGAGAGCATGCTAGCTGCATGCTACAGCTAAGTGGTGCACTGCGAAAACATTCTGGGTGGAACTCAAGCACTAGAATTATTGTTCCACACGTCGGAGTAAGTGGATTACCAGTAATGCATTAACAAACGGCAAACAACAACAACAAATGGAAGCAGATCAGAAAACAAGGAGGCTTTGTACTAAAATACGAGTGAATATACTTATCAAACAGAGGGAATTGGAAATAAAGGCCTCTCTCTAATATAAGCCTGCTTCCAATAAAGGCCTGGTACCCTCTGCCGTTGACCTCTGTTTGAGGACAAACGGTATATTTTTTCAAATCGTGCATATACCATTAGGGAGAGGCCACAGCACAATACCCATATCAGTGTGATTACATTTGGAATAGGAGCTCCCAGCATGCTGCAGGTAGATCAGAGGGGGTGTGTGAGGAAAACAATAGGAGCTGAATGGATGCTGGTGGGGATTTTTTTTTGTTGCTAACACCATTAGCTGGAGTCAAAGGAATGTTGTCAAACAGAGAGTGACTGATGGGTGGACCCCCAGATTCATAACCCCCAGCTGCCCCACCCACCCACACACACAAACACACAGACACACACACACACACACACACACACACACACACACACACACACACACTTGCAATCAAGAGTGTGTGGTACTCAATCACTGGCACAGTTGCACAAACATGCAGGATGGATGCATAGAGGTAGTTTGAGCAAATTATGCCTCTGCACCAAGACGCACAGTATAGGATGTATTTCTAAATGTGGATGCTTATTTGTGCCTCTCTGTGTGTGAGACTGTTTTGACATATGGGAAATAGTTCATTTCCAGACATGGCAGCTCATACTGTGCATGCCAGCCTGCTATGGGAGTGTGCAGATAATGATGCGTTTCAGTCTGACAATAGCACAATTAACTGCACATGATTTGATTATATTATATATTACATCATTTTACCAATCAAGAAACATTATCATTAGTTTTAATTGTGATCAGCAATTTTGATCAAATTATACATGTCAATTCATTAGATACACCTTGCTAACATAAACTAATACAAGAGCCCTGCAACAAATGCTACCGTCATGAGCCCTGTGATGTAGAACTTTTGTTGAAACTGCTTTAAAAAGGTGTTGATTACTCTTTATCGTGTTGTTGTTGTATTGCGTTACTGAGAGGTCGGTTGGTTAGACCTGTGTTTGGATCCTGACAACCTAATATGTGCCCTGGTATTGAGAACATTATGTAAGAGGATGTCACTGCCAAGAGTGGCAAGAGCTGTGTCCTGAATCTGAACTATATACTGATATTATACAAATCTTCAGAATATAACGTTTTGGCAGTTAGTAAAGAGTAATGAACCAACTTTTGGACCACTAGTATATGAAATAAAACATGTGCTGCTTCAAAGATGAAGTAAAAATTTTTTTCACCCCCAAGATGTTTCTAGAGTTTTCACCGCTGCCCACAATTAGTTTAATTCTTTTTCCAGCTGTTTGTCACTCTTCTATTTCATATGCACCTTGCATTGTGAAACAATCAACTGAATTCAATTTGCAATCACTAACATCTTTGAGTTTACTTCATTTTGTCACTTCTCCAATTCTCCACATACTCAAACCCCACTTAAAATGTGTATAGTAGGGGGTTTGGGACACATTAAAGGGGTATCTGACACAGAATGGCACAAAACACAACCTTTGACCCCTCTCCCTTTTACATTGTATCACTGCTGTTCCCAACCCCCTCCTCTGGCCGTAGAGCATAACAAATGAACCCTACGGGATGAAACCTAACTCGTGCATGCAGATGTGTGCCAGTTGGCTAGTTTTGACTCAGCATGAGCAAGTATTTTTGTTGTTTGCCCCGTATTTCAGCTTGAATCTGTGTTTCTTTCACTTATCTACTATGGTTGTAACACCTGTGACTATTGGTGATGGAGAAGTCATTCTTTTGTGTCTGACATGTAGATTTATACAGCTTCAGCCTCACTCTAGTCCATGCTTCTCTGCCCAGCTCTTGTCCCAGCTCTTTTTTTTTTTTCAAAGTGCCTTTAGGGTTCTTCCCCTGACTCCTGTCTTCTTCACATGTTGGTCAAGGATGAGTTGTTAAACACCCAGAGCATGTGTATGAGTTTGTGTGTGTAAGGGCATCAGTGCCTGGGGAAGAGAAAAGCAACAGAGGTGTGTGTGCGTGTGGAGGGTTGGGATGGAAGGGGGGGGGGGGGGGGGGGACTGATGGGGATCTGTGAGAACAAGAAAGAATAGGGGTGAACAGCCAAAAGAAGGGGAGGGAGACAGAGAGAAAGAGAGCGAGCAAGAGGGGGAGGTGGGCGGGTGCATGTGGGTGCCTGCGAGACGGGAGACAGCGGGGCTCAGTCAGCGAGAGAGAGAGAGAGACAGAAGCCCAGCATTGGTGTGTGTGGGTATGAGACAGAGCGCATTATAAGCCAATGTGTGGACGCTGCTTAGCTTAGCTCCCATTAGCTTAGCATCACAAAGCCAAAGCTGGACAGAGGACAGACACACGGGAGGAGGAAGGGGAGGGTGAGAAGGAGAAGGAACTGTGAATCTGCACTGGTTTTTCTTCCACTCATCCACACCTGATTGGATTTTCTTTCCCTCTGTCTCCTGTCGACGTGGTGTTGTTCTGTGGACTGTAAGGGAAGGAGAAGGAGAAGAAGCCCCCTCACGGGCTCCCTGACTGAGGTATTTTGTTTTGCGTTTCATTTTGGAGAAGGGTTGCTGTGATTTAATGGTTGGGGGTTGGGATGGAGAGATGGAGAGGCAGGCAGGCAGGCAGGCAGGCGGGCAGGCAGGCAGGCGGTGAGGATGGCTGTGCATCAGGCGGAAGGCATCAGGAGCGAGCGAGGGAGACGGAGGCACATCGCTGGCAGTAATGGAGGCTGATGTGTTGTGGTCAAACGGAAGCTGTGCGTGTCTGTGTGTGTCTGCCTCAGGTATGCGTGTGTCTTTGTGTGTTTGTCTGTGCCCCGGTTTGATGCCTGCGTGTGTGCAAAGTGTCACTTCCCCTGTGTGTGTGTGTGTGTATATGTGTGTGTGTGTGTGTGTGTGTGTGTATGTACAGTATGTGTGTTTCTGGTGGAAACACTCCAGCTCTGCGATGGCTGTGTTAAAGCTGATCTGTTGACATGCTTGATCATATTGGAAGCCATTACCTTCAGCAGCAAACTGCTGTCTGTCTGTCTGTCTGTTTGTCTGTCTGGAGCTTCCAGGATGCTAAGGTTAGCTTATACCTGTCCTTCATCCTCCCTCTTTCTTTTCCTCCCTTCTCTCTCTCCTTGTCTCTCTCTCAATCCATCTCGTGTCTGGATGACCCCCCCCGCTCCCCCCACCCCCCCCAACCACCACCACCACCACCACCCACCCCTCCTTCTCATCTCTATCCCTCCATCCCCACTCCCTCCCTCCCCGCCCCTCTAAATGGATCGTTTTAAAGCCTTTCTTTTCCATTTCCATGTTGCTGTAGGTAGTAGCCTGCCCATGGTGCTTTTTTTCTGGGTGGAATAAAAAGACAAAGGCCGGCTGTGTGTGTGTGTGCGGGGGGCATTTTCAGGAAGGTTTCTGGCTGATTTAGCTTCACACTGCACTACTGGCCCTTCAGGTTTTTTTTTTTTTTTGTTTCTTATTCTAATCTCTCCCTCTTCCCTTCCCCTGGTCTTCAGACTCCCCCCCCCCCCCCCATCCCTCTGTATGGGAATCATTTAGAGCTGAAAGCATTGCTTATGAAGGGAAAAATGGAGCACGTCACAGGTCCAGAGAAAGGCCTGTTTTGATCTCATTGTGGCGTGGTGTGTGTATGTGTGTGTGTGTGTGTGTGTGTGTGTGTGTGTGTGTGTGTGTGTGTGTGTGTGTGCGGCGTCTGCTCATTGCGAGCCTCTTTCAGCCAGCCTGAGCAGTGAAAACACCCTCCCCCGACTCAAAACACTCCATCCCGAATGAGAGACATCCATACCTATCATTGAAAAAAACTGCCCACTTTATGATTTAATTCCCTGCCACCACCATGAGGGAAGGACTCTTGAGATTTTTGGGGTTTGAAGAATCAGGTGGGAGGGTTGAGGTAGCCGTAAGGCTGGACGATGGGCTGTAACCCCCCCCCCCCGCCCCCCCTCCCTCCCTACAAAACCAAAAATCAAAACAAAACAAAAAAAAAATGTAGCCAGAAATTTGAGGACTGGAAAATGCTGGAATTTGCGGCCTGCGCTTTTTGTTGGATTAACCCTTTATTGGGACAGATGGCTCCATCCCCCTGCCGAGCTGACAAACCCCAGTCAACTCGTCACCCCTCCTGCAATTTTGTGTGTGTGTGTCTGTGTACGTGCGTGCATGTGTCTCACCAAAAAAAAAAAAAAAAAAAGAAAAAGAAGCACTGGCAGGCTAGCTGTGGCCAAGATGGTGGATGGATCTGTTTTGGTTTTGGAATATGACGGCAGTCTGCTAGCCCTCCCCTTGTGCTCGTGTGTGTGTGTCTGTGTCTGTGTGTGCACGTGCATGTGTGTCTTGAAAATTATCCATGAAGACATGCCTCAGTATCCTCTTGGAAAATGTGGACTAGCTGGCTAGCTTGACATCAGAGCATGTTTATTGTGGAAATTTAGAGAAATGCTTCTGTAATAGCTTCTGCACAACAGTTGGGTCTATGACTGTTGGCAGATTTTTTAAAGGCAGGCCCATTACCCATGTTTCTCCTCTATGATCATCTACCAGCTACAACCACTATTCTTTATATGAGCAGTTATTTCAGCAAGGCAGATGTTAAGATAAACCCAACATAACCAGCCAAACATGGTCAGTTTGGAAAAAAAACAAACAAAAAAAAACATGTCTACCAGATTACAGCAGAAACATTATATATGTGCTTTAATGTCCAGCTGTGTTTATTCTGACTGCCATTAGATGAAAACCATGAATACCTTGTAGAGTAACGTTGTTTATGTATGATTTACTGAGGAAATACAGCGCATTATATTTTCTGCTCCAGTCAAGCAAAGTACAGTGGTCTGCCGTCTGCGTGAGAAATATAGTAGATGGCATACGTGCAGTGAGTTTGACTTGAGAGTGAAATGGCTGGACTCTTTGAAAGACATACGACGGGCTAATTCAATCCACTACGAGGCCTGCCATGTAACACAGTCATCACATTTCATTTCAAAGCAGCATGATTCAATGCGCCGGGCAATTTCTTTTTCAGTTAATACAGCCAAGACTAAGGGAAAGAATTTTGCTTGCTATATGTTGAGGCAGCCACCTTTTTTTTTATTAAGGGAGCCGGAGCTGTTAGCGTGCACGTCACATTGGCCCACCGCTTCACCCCTCCGCTCCACTTTCTCACGCGAGACGTGCACAGACTACGGACGGTAAAGAAATGAGGGACGCTGTGCTTGTTTTATTCCACTTCACCATCATTTCTCATCTGATTTGTTAGTTATATCTAGATCTTCATCATCGATGTGGCGTTTAAGGTACAGTTCATTACTACTTGATAGCACATATTCATTATTATTCTCATTAGCCGCTACCCCACCCTCCCCCAAATATCATTCATTGTATGTAAAATATTACAAAACTAGCAAATTCATTATCCTTCACATCTTGATTTTTTTGGTGTTACTGTTCGTTTTTAGTGTGGCGGCCTAAAGAGCGAAGCAGTAGTTATTCACTTCTGGATTACATGACATCACCAACATCAGAGCGGCAAAATGGAGTTTGGGCTTTTGGCAAAACTCAGTCGGCAGCTTGAGAAAAACCACAGTTGTCCTCCAGTCAAACCCGAAAGCAGGAACAGTTTCGCCCGGCCACACAGGCAGTCATCACAACTGCCAAATGTAGTGGAGACAGAGAAAACACCAAAATGAGCAGATCAGAGGCTGGGTGGAGGAGATTGTGGCATTTACTTTTCTTAATATCCATTACATGAAAGGCAGAGTATGAATAGTAGCTTGAAGCTTTGAAAGAGAGAAGTTGCGAGTGTTACGGATAGGAAGAACAGAAACAAATGACTACCAAGTAAAAGGAACAAACAGAAAATTGATGGAAGCGAAGGACTGAAGAGTGCGTTGTAGTGAAGGAGTGATAGAGGCTGGTAGGAGCGAAAGAGGGGAGGGCAGCCGAGGGAGTGAGTAAGACAAGTCTCCTGTGCTATCCACTGGGTCACACTCATGAAAATTTTAATCAAGCTGTGCAGATAACAGCTTCATCTCTAACTCTAGCACATACATTTAACTCCGCACATAACATTTGTCAATGATGCTCGCGTCTTATCTGTTATAGAAAAACAAAAATTTCCCCCAAACACTGTCAGACTTTGCGAGAGCTGCCATTGTTTCCGCGCCATAAACTACTTAAAATGCACTCTTTCAAATAACTCCTGTCCTGAATGACCTGAATGCCAGCACACAAGCTGAATAAGAATAGCGGGACCTATTAATAGAACAATTATGATAATGAATCATTGCCAAACACATTTATGATGGCCTACTTTTCACTCATGGCACTGATCAGTTCACCATGATGAATATCATTTTTTCTTGTTTGGTTTATGAGATATTTTCATTCCTGCATTTTGAATTACCCAAGGAATGAACCCGCAAAGCTCTGAATTATAAGTGTTTTCCACCTTACTATGCATGCCTTTCTCTGAACCCTCTGACTTTTGAAGACTTGTATCTTAAGAAATTCTATCTAGGTCATACTGGAGTCTGTGTATATGTTGGTGTAGTGTGGGCATACTCTACAGGCCTGCTTCAAACGCAATGATGGAAAAAGACTGTCTTGATTATTTGGTGTCCGTCCAAGTTTGTCTTTTTAGTCTCAGTGGGTTT
Organism: Thunnus thynnus; assembly: GCF_963924715.1. Taxonomy (NCBI): domain Eukaryota; kingdom Metazoa; phylum Chordata; class Actinopteri; order Scombriformes; family Scombridae; genus Thunnus; species Thunnus thynnus. The sequence continues at coordinate 27,310,856 of NC_089520.1, read as the reverse complement.
AAAAGGATACGAATCCACGCCAAAACTGCACAACTATATTAGTCTTCTTACATGTTTTTTTTTTTTTTTTTAAAAACAGAGCTTTCAGGAACATCCTAAATGTCACAATGTTTGGTTAGATGTGTTTTCTTTGGAGCCTGACTAACTTGTTTGGTCAGGTCACATGCCTTCCTGATGTTAAGCAATTCCATGTTGAAAGTGGTTCAGTACCTGGAGGAATGAATGTAGTGTAGTTTGCCACGACAATTACATTCCAAAAAAGTCATTTTAAATAGCTCCAAGGATTTTGAAACAATTTTGAACCATAGACATTATGCCGGATATGCTGCTAAAACCTTCTAATTTAGTGCACAGAAATGGCTGTGGTGCACGCAGTGTTGCTAAATATAATCATACAGGATGACATCCAGGGTGTGTGTGTGTGTGTGTGTGTGCATTAACCCAATTGGTTGTGTTTTCTAACTGTTGTTATGTCATCAGGGGTTACATACCGACACATGTGAGGTCAGTGTGATTGCATTATTGCTGCATTATCATCACAGTAGATGAACATTAATTATTATCAGTCTCAGGAAAGAAGGTTTTTTTAAAAAATAGATCTAAGTTAGTTCCAGTATTTCATGGTTGGTAATTACGCTCACCTTAGTAGCCACGTTTTCAGTTATTTCAGCTTCTCATTTTCAGTAAAAATCATAAAACTCTCCTCAGGGCCTCATCCAAGCTGCATAGGCACATCATCACATCTGTCTGTCTGGCTTTTTTGTTTCTTGTGGATATTGACAAAAAATCAGTTTGGGGTGGAGCAATCTATCAGTGATAGTCCCCCAAAGTCTTAGAAGCCCTGGGGTCAGAGCGAGGTCCTCCTCCTAGTTTGTCCAGCAAACACTGGAAGTCTTGCAGAAGACTTGTTTTTACCACTTACTGCTGTGGTTTGCTACTGCATGTTAAGTCACAGAGGGTTTGTTTTGTCATTTGGGAGAAAGAATTCACCAAGATGACAAACAACTTGGACTGCTTTATTCAAGATGTATTTTTAATCTGAAGTTTTGATCCAAGTGGAAAGATATATAAATATGGATACTTTGCTGTAATTTTTTTTGTCTGCTACGATTTATCGTTTTGGAACTTAATTTCACTGTTTGAACAGTGACATTCAAGAATATTTGGACACATTCACCTGGATCTCTGTTTTGTTTGGTAGGACCAAGCACACAGTCATGTTTAGTCTTTTCTCTCTGAAGCTTTGTGGGTGTTTTGGAGTTCGAAAAAAGAGAAGGAAACCTGGCACTAATTTGAAAGAGGTATACCAGTCTGGTTCACTTGCGTCTTTTAAAACCAAGAAAACAGTGAGATTTAAGAAAGAGGAAGAAAGACTGAAAGAAGATGCCGAAGCACACCATCAAACCGGAGATGAAGACCCCCCGTCAGCTCCCAGCCAGAAACACGACGTCGTCCAAGGAGTCAAGCCCAACGTTGTCCTTGTGGAGGGAATTAAATGTAGGTCACAGCTAAAATGCAAGGCCTGGCCCGGGGGATATGTGAGCCCAGGGTGCTCTATTGCTCTGGGGAAATGCAAGCGTAGGAAATAAACAGATTTTTCACACATGGTTATTTTTAGAAGCTGGGTGGTGGCTGTATGCATGCCTGTGCTGTCTTCTTTTGCGTTTTCATGTGTTGTTTTTTGGCTAATTTTAATGCCACGTGTTTTTATCTGTTGTTTAAACTCAGTTGCTGCCAAACTGAACTACTTTCTTCTTCCCTGTCCTCCTACAAAGCCTAGTGCAGATCATAATTTCCCTCTCTGTCTTCCATTGTGTTGGGGGAAGCTGTTTTCAGTGATGCATAATAGAATGATGTAGTCTTTTTCTGTCTCATAATGTCATTTTACTCAAATCTCATCTTAGTGTCATCCTCTGCCTTCACAAATGTCAGCAACCTTAGTGTGAGTCTATCATGCCATGAGAAGGGCAGACGCTCCCTTAAAATAGTCTGCCATCAATTAAATATAGATGAGGTGCTTGGATTTGTCTGCCAGTGAGTGTTAGTTGTGCTTGAAGAGGGAAGAGGTGAAGATCTTCCATAAATTTAGTACATTAAAGAGACCTATTTTGTTTTACAGTATTTAAATCATAAGGTCTTTTTCAGGTTGTGTGTGTGAGGGGTTTGTTCAGTGCAAGACATCCAAACATTTTTATCTTAAGATTTATTCCCACAAAGGCAGAGTAAGAAGCTCACTACTCAACGGTAGCTGGAGAGGTGACCCGTGAATGCCCATGATACTGCCAACGAGTAAATGTCTGTGCCTTGTGTAAAGTCTTAGGCGGAGGCTTTCCAGGAGAGCTAGTTATAGATGTTATGGATTTTTTTATCGATGAGTTATTATTAGTCATCCTGTTAAGTAACTGACTGGAATAGCTAGCTATGTGCTATTGATGTTTGCTTATTTAGTATCACACCACAAGTTGCCCTTGAAGCAAGATATGAACCTTTAGCACCGCAGTTCAGTCGATTCAGCTGAGATGATCAGAAGATGACAGAAAGGATCCAGTTTGATATTGATCCTCTGTAAGCTGAGTGACAGTGTAGGCAAACTGGGAAGGCCAAGGTCACAATAAGGGTTGCGACCAGTTGCTGTCATGTATTGATTGTGGTTTGAAAGACATCATGGTGTAACCAGATGCTCTCTATAGTTGATAAGTCCAATACAGAGACAGTGTGGAGGGGATAACATTTTGAATGACAAGGTCATAGTTACACCAAAGTGGTCTCGATTAGTTTTTAAAACTGTAAAAGCTGTTGCAAACCAACTGTATTTTATAAAAGTTTAAAACTTTATATTTGAATCAGTAGAGCAGTAGACAGTCATGATTTGGAAATGTTAGGTAGTCTACAGCATTATTATCTTTCTACTAAAAACATTACATGTGCAATTATGAACTACATACTATTCAGTTAGTGTGTTTAAAATTGCATTAATCAATTTTTGACCACTAGGGGCTGGAAAAACTCCAAAGCCAACATGAAGAAGCAGAGTTGCCTTGAAATACAAATGACTCATCAAGTACTTGGGGCTAACATGTTAGTGAACAGTTACTTTTACATCCAGCAGACACAGAACAACTTTCGCGTCCCATTGGAGTTTTCTTTCTACTAACCGATACTTTAAATGTAAGACTCATATTCACTTAACTTAAAGCTTTGGTTTGGTTCAGCTTGCAGCATGTTTGACTATCTTCATTATTCGACTGTTTTACTTTAGCTTTCTGCTGTTTTGTACTGGACAAGCACCTGTACACAACGTCACTCACAATCAGTGGTTGCTATAGTAGTTAATGGCATTCAAATGTCTTGTATGCTGTATCTGTCAACATTAAGATACTGATTCTGATATTGGATATTGGTCTGATACTGACTCAAATAGCTGCATTGGGTATCGGTGACAATCAAATTTCTTTTCCAAATTTCATCCTAGCTATCATAGAAATGTGTAATATTGAGTTATGCAGTAGTGCAAAAAATGGGTTAGCAGTTGTTTTCTTTGCTAAACTCAGGGAATTTTCCCCTCATTTCTCATCTTTAATATCTATTAAATTGTTTGTGTGTTTGTAAAGGCCCATGCATAATGTTGCCATTTTACCACTGGCTGAAAACAGATTTTCATCTGCAGTCACGAATACTAAGACATACACAACAGTGAAATGTAAAATCATTTACATTTGTGATGAAGATTTCTTTCTTTCACTCACTAGCAAAGCAGCCACATCATGGCACCTGTTTTTATTTTCCCTTTCTCTCTTGTTCATTGGCTTCAAACTTTTACAAATGGAACAGAAATTATATGAACAAAAACAAAAATCAGATGTTTCTTTGTTTAAGACTGTTTAATCCTTCAGGTTCTGTTTTTGCTGATTGTTCTCACTGTCTCCATTTACTCAAGCAAAATCTTAAGTTTTTCAACCCCAGTGATACTGGATGGAAGAGATAAGATCAGCATTATGAAAAATTAGCATGCATCAGTGCGGAACCAGAGAACAACTATGCAAATTATCTATGCCTGCTTTTAAAGCGGCATTGGCATTGCAAAAAATAATTCAAGTATAAGCTTATTATCATCATATTTATTAAATTTACACTGTACTAGATGAAACACATTTTTCTTGTAGGTCATGGTACACAGGGAGGTATTTATAAAAAGACAAGAAATTTACAATTGGCAGATGTCCACCCAAGTAAAACAACAAGGGTAAAAACTGTGCACAAACATTAAATCATTGCTATAAATACTTGTCATGCATGCATTAACACTACATCATTGCAACTTCTTAGTCCTTTCAGTGCTCCCCCTGTAGCACAGGAGTTGGGAGTAGGAATGTGGAGGTAGAGGGGTCAGTGGAAGAACCAGTATCTCTGTCTGGCTGTTCTGGCTGGGGGGCTATGAAACCTCCTACCGGATGGTAGAGGAAAGGATAGATGGTGGGAGGGATGAGAGGGGTCCTTGATAATGCCTGAACAGAGGGCAGAGAGGTCTTATGATTTCTGTTCTGTCCTCACTGGACGTTGGAGTGAGTTGAGGTCTGAGGCATTGCAGTCCCTGTTATATGATGATATAATGATATTGAGGGCCTGTAGAATGTGGACAGGATTTTGGTCGAGAGTCTTGCCTGTTTCAGTTGCTGCAAAAAGTCGAGCTACCAAGTTGTCTTAGCCAGGGACGAAGGTTTATGGGTCTAGGTAAGATCTTCAACTGAGAAACTTGATATTTCTGACTCAGTAGTGCTGATATCCAGTGTGATGTTGTCACAACGGGCCTTGTTGAAGTCCATTGTCATCCAGTGAAACAAGCTATTGTCTTAGCTGGTGGACAGCTACCGCTACAACCACTGCTGATTGGCCAGTGACAATATGAATAGCAGTTGGCTAGTCACACTTCCCTTGCTCAGTTTGATGGTATTGAAGATGATGTTTCTGACACTTTCCTGACTGTGGACTTCCCATTAAAAGTCCAAAATCCAGTTCATAATGTAAGCATTGAGGCCTGGCTGGAAAAGTTTCCAGATCACCTTCTGTGGAATGACAGTATTAAAAGCAAAACTTGTGACGTAGTAGTCTCTTTGTTTAAGTGTGTCAAAATAGTGTATAAAGCCTCTTTCACACATATTTCCCAGTAAATTACTTTCAGGCACCGCTAGTGATTTTCACTATTCACACATGCAGCTACATTCAGGAACATTTCCATCTCGCGCCTTTTCACGCATGCCATGGCAATGCAAGAATAGATCGGGTAAGGGACAGTCCAGCAGATGGCGGTAATGCATCACATACAGATGCAAACCACCATAAAACTCAACAGAAGAAGAGTGCAAAACTCATGAAACTCAGATCAATCTTTCAAACTAGACAGTCGCGATCAAATATGATCAAGATTCTGTTACTGCATTGCCCATTTCTCGCCTCAAATGTTTTCAGAAACATATTTTAGTGTACTGTTTAGCCATAACATGAGTTTGTGACGTGGTCGCCATGTTGAAAACAGACAAGCTAAAACCAAGCACCGCCCAGCTCTCAGCACGTCACCCACGCATCAAGTCTCGTGATTGGTTCACTCACTCCATGTGAAAGCGTTTTTCGTCACACAGACTTAACCCTTAACGTGCTTGTTCCTGCAATGTTACTGCTCTCATTTATAACACAGCCGTAATGGCATTTTCCCTGAAATGTTACTAGGTCTTGAGGTGGGAAATTGGCAGTACAGATTTCTCAAAATATCCATCCCTGCTCCCATTCACACATGACCCTATGCAGGAAATGTTCTTGAACAGGGATAGACTGTATGTGTGAAAGGGGCTTAACACAAAGGATATAGCATTGTTGGTGTAAGTGGTCTAAAGAGGTGGAGAGACTGGACCATGACTCATCATTCAGAGCATTTCATTATGACTACTGTGAGAGGCACAAGGTAGCAATCATTGAAACTCTCCTTTTGGTTTTTTTGGCACTGGAATGATGGGAGCAGCTTTGACACATTTGGGAACAATCACTTGGTGAAAACCAGGCATTAAAAATGTCTGTCAAGACATTCTGGAGTTGCTGTGCTATCCAGTCCTGCAGCTTTACCGTTGTATAAAGTATTCTTCCCTTTAGCAGTAGACCAACCGGTGTATTCATTGAATGGCAGTTTGGCAAAAAAATGAATGCAGTGCAGCATAAAAAGTTTGTACTGGCTCTACCTTTTTAGGAAGCAATGCAACACTACACAGCAATGCAGTGTGTTGATCATTCAGAACTGTGCTTGCATACAGCATATTTACTTAACTGGGTATAAAACCCTAAAGCATGCACTTGTAGCATTGTGCTAATTTTGCCTCACAAGTCTGAAAAAATGAATGCTGCCATGATAACTTTTGTCGGGCAGTCTGGCCTGAAAGGAGTATAAACCAATGAGGCTTCCCATGATGTTTAATAAGCCTTCAAACTAAACTTCCTGGTTCATATTTAATCTTTTATTTTTACCTTGTGTTGTTTTGCTGTAGTGCTATGGTCAATCTGAAAGTCTGGTAAGAGACTTAGCTCACGCTGGTCAAGTGTCTATCTTGTTCTCTATGCTCATATCTAAATGTCAGACCAAACAACAGGGACCATTTAGAGATCAGAATAAACACCATAATGGCTATTTTATGATGAGTTTAATTCTGATAGCACACAACCATGAAGAACATCAGGATGGCAACACTGAGATGATAGCGGGAGAAGTTGATATTGTAGTAGCAGTAACATGGTACACCTTTGTGGTACTTTGTGGTGTGGCTGTAATATAGTTATTGTTGCAGTCTTAACTACAACAAGGTTATTTAGGGCTGAATAACTACGCTGCAGAGGTGCCAAACTCTTTGATGCTCTCCTCATTGTAGAGATCTAATCTGGTCACCATAGGTGGTTCACAGCACAGACAAGACAGTGCTCCCACTGTGGCTGTTATGGTAATGAAACTGTGTGTCTATGTGTGTGTGTTGCAGGGTAGATGGGTGCATAAAGCTCCATTAAGTGATTACCCTCCACCCACAGCTCCCATTTAGCCCCAGACCATGCCATTTGGTGGCCATGTACCGCCTCCCTATTGTCACTGAGCATGTGTGTGTGCATGTGTGTGTGCTGGTTGGCAGGGGGTGGAACATCTGCTGATTGTAACAAGTGGTGTTTCCTTCTCCCCCTTTTTCGTACCATTAGAAGCCAAAGCAAGTGCGCATGCATGTTTGGCATGTGCATATACACAAATCATAACACCCCTCTGTGACGGTTGGAATCTGAGTCAACCCTCTGCTGGATTGCCCGAGGGAAAAGGTGGCTCAGCATTCTGCCCTGTCTCATCTGTGTGAAGGGACCAACAGAGATGAAAGAGAGAGAGGGACAGGGCTCACCAAAGGTTATGTAGATTTCCATATGTTCAAACATGAAACTACAAAAATCTTACTGCACACAAAGCAGAAATTTAGCACGCCATACATGTTTTTTTTTACATAGTGTTACATTATGCAGTCAACTTTTCAGACCTACCCGGTAAGAATACAGATTTTTTTATACAGCACTAGTGTTCAAGTCTCTTGCCCTTTTCACAAGCAGATCATTTTCTGGTGTTTTGAGGCTTCAAACCAACAGCACTCTGCTCTCTAGCCAGTGTTTTAAATTTTAAGCTGCTTCTCCACCGCAGTTTCAAAACTTGAGTGTTCAAATATGCCAAATTAGTATGCTGCATACATGACAGTTCCACAGAATGTTTTCTTCTGTTCAGCAGCAGATTTATACACTCTGGCTCCCAACTGTCTGTTGCCCCACTGTAGAGAATCAGATAATGCTAGACTAATTGGCTTGCTAGTTAGCCTTTGCAATTGCACCAGTAGAAAACATCAGCTTTGAGTATTTTAATAACATGGTTTGAAGTGAGATACTGGAAGAACACTGTCATTATGACAATTTTGGTTATATCCTCAGGAATCTGAGTTGAATAGTTCACTAGGGTTGACTATCATTCAAAATTTTGGTGCTTGGCGGTTTCCAGTACTCAATGCTGCAGACCCAGTTCTGAAAAGTACTCAGGTTTCCCAGCTGTATAAGAAACCCATGTAACCAGTAGAGCTGCAATGGTTAGTCGATTAATTGATTAGTCAATAAACAGAAAATTAACTAGCAATAATTTTGTTAAGATATTCATTGTTTAGGTCATTTTTCAACAAAAATGCCAAATATTTGATGGTTTCATGTTCTCAAATTTAGGAATTTACATGATAGTAAATTAAGTATCTTTGATGTTTGGACTGTTGGTTGGACAAAATAAGACATTTAATGACCTCACTTTTGACTGTAGGAAATTGTGATGAACATTTTTCACTGTTTTCTGAGGTTTAATTGACCAAAACAATTAATCGATCAATTGAAAAAATTATTGTAAGATGAATCAATAATGGAAATAATCGTTAGTTGTAGCCCTAGTAGTCAGGTTCATGTATGTATGTCGTGTGGGGATCGTTCTCCATGTCATCAGTCCATGCAAGCATGGTCACTCTAAGTGTCAGTGTTTTTCTCTTTTTCACTTCTCACCAATCTTTCCAGCCCTCTCATTTTTCTCGTGCATGCATCATTTATGCTTTCTCATGTGGATCAGGCCTCTGAGTCATGCCCCAAAATACTTCATATTTCTGTGCTCGGAATTGAAAAGGGGGTTGTGAAGCCATAGGAGACCGTGTAGAGGACTACGTCATCGGTGGAGGACAAACTTCCCCACGTAGCTTCCTCGAGTCTCTCTCTGTCCTTCCTGGGTTGTCCCTAGCAACAGCAGAAACCCCGTGGCATGATGCATGAAGACACAGAAATTACTTGCATTTTTCTTTCCTTCATTTGTTAGAACAACATATATACCCGGATCATTTATTGTTGTTTGTTACACAGTTACAGGCTACAGTACATTGACTGTTTTTGTGGGCATGCGTGCATGTGTTTTGATGCAGCAGTAGTGGCTCTGAGTTCCCTGTGCAACAGTATGACTGCCAATATCTCAACACTTGTTTCCTTGATCATCTTCTTGAAATGCTAATGATGAATTTTTTACAACGCCCACCCACCCATCTTAGCCAGTGAAGATGTCGAAGCTGTTAAGCCATGAGCCAGCCAGCGGTAGGCGAACACCCTCACAGCAAATCTCCAAGGCTTCATTGTATGTGCCAGTAGCTGGATTATGCTAACTCTTAGCTTTGGGAGTCTCACTCCTTCTCTGTCTCCCTCTGAATTTTAGAGGTCAACATCCGGAAGAGATGTAAGTCTCTCGCTCGGCTCATCCAATCCCAGCTCGGCAGGAATCTCTCAGTCCCAACCTGTCTGTCCTTTGCTCTCTATTTCCCAGCTTGGTCAATGGAGCTTTTGTGGGGGGGGTGTATTGAATTAATTAGGCCTATAGCGATGACAGTGTCTTAGCCCGTGGGCCTTAGCCAAGGCTCTGCTTTTCTATCCCTTTTGAAACACTGGTCACAATTCCACTTCCTTGGTTTTCTAAGAGCAGCAGTGTCTAAATGGAGTCAAAATCAATGGTCGCTTTTGTGTGGAAAGTGAACTGACAGTCGGCTGAACGCTCGGGCTCGGCTGAGGACTCTCCAAGGTTGACATTCTGTTAAAGACTTGGTGCTTGGGAATGAGTGAACTGACACAGTTTGTTTGATAGACTTCGAGGGGATTTGTTTGACTTTAAATCAATTTCCTGAGGCTGCACGAGTGTCTGGTCACTAACGGTGAGTTTGGAAGTTTGTGGGGATGGGAATGTGATCTACAGGAAGAATTTCCCTCAGATTTTCCCCTTTACTGGAGGGCAGATACACATACGGTAGTCTTTAAAAAGACATATAATGGAAGAATAGGCTGTGATTGTGACAGCTGGGTGACCGAACTGATGCATGTCAAAAATATTTTGTGTGAGATATTTAGTGTCTTCAGACATGGGCAACATGAATGTCTCTCTGCATGTGCTGCATGCTTGTGTGAGTTTAATTCATGCTTGCTGGAGTTAAGATCTGCACATGTTTGATTTATCACCAGTGTCACTGAACGTGGCTGCAGTGGGAGCCTTTCCCCCTATCCTCACACATCTATTTTTACTAGCTTATTGCTTACCAACCCACTAGAGACAGAGTGATTGCGAGATAAGACTAATAGATCAAGAGATGGGAGAGAGGGAACGTAAGGGGAGGAAGCAAAGAAGAAGGGAAAGTCAGATGTTTGTCAGAACAGCCAAGATGAGAAAGATATTTTGCTGTGATCACGGTCGAGATGCTTAAATTTGTATCACTTCTTGAGCCACTGATGGAATAATTTTCTTTTTGTAGAAGGTTACAATAAAATGAAATAGAGAGCGAGCAGAGAAAGCCGAATGAATATTCAAAAGACAGGTAGAAAAAGAGGTAGTATGATTTTACCATCAGGTAGATCTGCAGCGTTGTCATCTCAGGATTGTCTCTGCTGTAAAGCTGTTAACCATTGATGCCACTCTGGCCAACTGTCAGCAGTCATTAAAGACAAGTGCTAGAATCTCACAGGCTACATGCCAAACCACACACACTCACATTTCCCCCCCACATATGGCAGGATCCCATGAAGGTGCTACTATGATAACTCACACTGTACCCCAGTGTGATGGAACATCATAGCCAACAATGGATCTTTTGGAGTCTGCTGTTGCTGTAGAGTGATAAACCTTTTTTCTTAACTGACATTTTCTGCCATCACTATATTCATGACTTTTATGTACCAATAATACAGTCACTCATGTTATATGGCACTATAAATTAGAGCGGCAATGATTAGTCGATTAATCGATTAGTTGTCAACTGTTAAATTCATCGCCAACTATTTTGATAACTGTTTAATTGTTTGGAATCATATTTTATTTAAGAAAAAAAAGTCCAAATTCTCTGATTTCAGCTTGAATATTTTCTGGTTTCTTTAGTCTTCTATGACAGTAAACTGAATATCTTTGGGTTGTAGACTGTTTTAGGACATTTGAGGATGTCACTTTGGGCTTTGGGAAACAGTTCTCCACATTTTTATAGACCAAGCATCGAATAATCCTTAGTTGCAGCCCTACAATAAAGAGAATTTCTTAAACACTTTACATCCCTACTAACACTGGAAATTAGGAAAATGTTAAGACAAGTATATTGACAAGTATATTGATGCAGTTTTCAGTCTTCACAACTTATCTAATGGTATTATAAGGATTCAGCTGTCTCTGAAATCCTCAGTATTCCTTGTTGTTCATTTTAGTTTTCTAACTCCTACTATGTCTCTGTTTGGATGTCCAGGTACAACCCGCCCCCCACGTGAAGGTGAAGTTTCTGGCGTGGACTACAACTTCCTCTCAGTTGAGGACTTCCTGGAGTTGGAGAAGAGTGGAACCCTGTTGGAGATTGGAACGTATGAAGGTAAATTATAAAAATCATGCATTTGTTCGAGTGTATTGTAGGTAACTTCCATGGAAAAAAAAACTTGCTGGGGTTTGCTAACAAGAGGGAACAGAGCCAGATACAGATACCTCATGCAGAGACAGCAGTAGGAACTGTCTAAGGTGAAGCAGCTGTATAGATCCGTTCAGCCTGTCTACTCTTGGCAGGGTATGAGCTCCTCTAAAGATACGGTATGTTGAAGAAGTAGATATATAAAAGAGTAAAGAAAAAATAATCTCAAATCACCCTTTCTTGCATTTCAGAGTCCGTTTTGCAGTTTATTGGTGCATTTTTGTTATCTTTGTGAATAAACCATGCTACATGGAAGATGTGACCACGACATATTTCCAGTGTAGCTTACAAGGGAGTTTGGAGCTATAAGGTTCCAAAGTGTAAGTTTCCATTATATAGAACAACAGTAAACATCCATAGCATTTTTTCACGGGGCTGTCATAGACGCAGGTATAGTGGGGCCCTATTACTTCCACAAAGTCTCTCCATTAATTACACACAAAACAGGCTTTTACAGATTAGCTGATCTTATGTTCATATATATCATTCAATAAAACACACTGGAACTTAGTGGATCGACAGAAAATGAATCGCTAGCTATTTTCATAATCGAATAATCAATTTGAGTAATATTTAAAGAAAAAACAAAAATTCTCTCGTTCTAGACTCTTTAATGTGAATATTTTCTGTTTTCTTCAGTCTTCTGTGATAATAAACTGAATATCTCTGGGTTGTGGACTGCTGGTCGGGACAAAACAAGACATTTGAGGTTGCACCTTAGGCTTCAGGAAACAGTGATTGGCATTTCTCACCATTTTCTGACATTTTATAGATTGATTAATTGAGAAAAAAAATCAATAATGAAAATAATTGTTAGTTGCAGCCCTAAAACACACAATCCGTCAATAGTACAAATGGACTGGACAGTTTCAGTGACTGTACTTAGCAGTTCTCAGACATGACTTTCTCTGTGTGCATGTGTCAGTGTATCAATAAGTGCATATGCTTTAATTATCAGCATTGAACCTAACTTAGTCGGAATGGCAGGAAATGTCCTCCTGTACTTCCAACCAGCACTTAGAGCTTGCCCACCCATGGTACACTGTCAGTAAGCAGGCATGTTGCACCCCTGTCCAGGCCAATCAGCCTACTTCTGGACAGGTGCACCTGCTTGGCACAGCAGGAGGGAACCATGTACCCTCTGCGCCTCCAGCCAGTGCTCAAAACATGCCCGCCCCCGCCACAGAGAGGTTTTGGTGCCAATCCCTGTGAGTCAAAGAGCACATGCTCAACATTCAACAACCAGGCTGAAAAACTCTAATGCAGAAGAGGCAGATATACTAATGTCCCCTCAATATGACATAATGCCATGCAGCAAGAAGACATGTTGTATTTTGAGAGGGTTTTTCTCAAATGGAAACATTCATGTTTACTTGCTCTTGGTCTGTTACAGCTATCATTCTATCCACCATAAATGTAGGTCAGATAGCCTACAGCAACATGTTTACCTCCTTTCTCTGGGGGTTGTTGAACATAACACATCACTAGTTGAAGTACAGTAGAAGAAGATGAAGAGAGGTGAAACTTGAGCATCAAAAAGCTTGTTTGAAAGTTGAAAAGGTTGCTGTCAAAATCTTGACATGAGTTGTCTTTCACGTAAGCAACGTCACAAAGGTACATTCATGAAAAAATGATGTGGTGAATGCTGGAGTTTTTTGAGGGACTGAGAAGATGTCAGCAGTCAGTCAGTGTTTGGTTGATATGTTTTGTATAGGCTTAGTCACACAGACAGGCATACACACTCAGTCATTCAGTATATGATCCTTTCTTGCTGCCAAGACTGAATAATCTGTGTATGTTGGTGGAAACGTTCGTCATGTGTGGGGTGTCTAGTCTTGGTAGGTTTCAATCATCTTTCCCCATCTTACAGTAAAGTCACTGTCCATAGTAGCCGCTAACTTTTCAGGACAAAATCATTTGAATACCTTTGTTATATACGATGTTAGTTACTGTTACTTGTTACTGGTGTTCAGATATAGTTTAAATCTACTCTTAATAGGACAGTTCTCATTGACCAGCTCTCAACAGCGAAGCCAAAAAAACAGTAATCATGACACAAAGGATGTGTCACACACCACTTCTGCTTCACTGATAAATCAGTCACCACTGACACACTGGAAGGACTGTAAACAACAACACCATTCAGTCAGAAAATGTTTAAAGTGTCTGCTGTGTCCACTTAGCTTGTTCAGTGTTCCATAATAATGGCTTTCCCTCTGACTACATTCCTCTATCTTAACCCAGGAGAAGCAAACAAGGCTGATGGACTTGAGACTAACAACATATTTACTCCCCTCCACTAATGACAGTATATAGAACAGCAGAAACTTTAAAAAATCCCCCCTTTATTTTAAAGACTAAAAAATTCAGTTTGTGTGTTTTTAGCCGGTTTAACTTGAAGATGGGGTGAAAAATGATGTCATCATCACAGAGAGGGTTGGGATTATAACCAAAGAGTAGTCATTGATACAACACATCAGATGAACCACTTTTTGTTTGCCAACAGTCAAAAATACTGAAAGGAAGGATAGAAGGATACTGAAACCAAGGTAACATATGAATAAGTGTTTTAAAAACCACATGATACAGACCTATTTTGTCATGCAGTGGCACAGGGAAGAGAGGGACCAACAGGTTGAGATTGGTGGATACCTCTCTGAGCCTTTCCCATCTCCTGTGGAGTGCCTCAAGACAGTATTCTGGGCTCCCTTATCTTTTTGTTTTATATTAACGGCATGAAAGCAGCCTGCTCAGTTCAGCTATCTTGGTGTCTCATAGGGATAAAGAGAAGATACAGGAGATATTAGTTGATGAGTAAAACAGAATAGAGGACCTCGCTATTTGGAAATGGGCTTCTTTTACACCTAGATCAGACTGAGTAGATTCTGTTTGGTTAGTGTCAATAGTTTCAAAATCCTCTGCTAATTACTTGAGTTAAAATTTTACAATCCAGGGCATGCTGCTATTGCTTTGGCAGACAGTCTGAAGTTGTTAGCCTCCCGTCTGATTCAATTATTCAATTATTTTGACTGTTCTGTTAGTTCATGGTACTGGCCTCTTACAAAAGCTTTGAAACAAACAAGTAGAACAAAACAGACTGCTTAGAGTCACCCTTGTGCTTGAGTCATGTGGGTAGGTGTCAGTTCTTACAGCTTCACTGGCTTCCAGTGGAGAACAAGGGACATCATTTTCAATTATGTTTATAGGATTTTACATAGAAATGCTCCCAGCTACATTTGCAATTATTTTAAGAATGTGGGGGAAGTTATAGTCATCACACTAGAGTGGATACCCATTGTTTTGGATGGAGACACCAGGAGAGGATCGGCGGGAACAGACAGTCCTGAGGGAGATATTAGCTGATAGAGAAGTTTTAACTGACCTATGATTTTCCATTGGACTGTGAAAACTGTTTTCAAGGTGTCAGCTTCCAACACACCTGTTGATTTCCTTAAAAAAAACTATAGAATAAGTTTGATGTGCACATTGGTTTCTGTGGTTATTTTTGCAACAGTCTGGTGTAGTTTGCACAAAGTTTTTTAAAAGGGAGTGCAGAGCTGCTTTCCCTGCTGTGCGCCGACACCAAAATAGAGCCCTGCAAGTCACAGACAAGCACAAAGGTCCACACACCTGAATATTTTCATTATTTTATTTTAGGTCTATGTACTACTATTATATCCTCTCATGCAACCAATTTTTTTGCTTAAGCTCTGCAGCTACGAAGTTCAAACCATGATTCATCTGTGAGCAAGAGTATCTATCAATCTTCAACAGGAAAACTGTGGTGTGTTTTGGTCCTTGAACACAATGATTAATTGAAAATGTTTAGACTGGTTTTGGCATTTAAAACTATTTGGAAACTGCTACTTTCCTATTTAAGTTATACTTTGCCAATTTGTGTTTCGACTGTAGTTTTGCCACCTGCAGCAGAATATAATTTTTCCATTGCCTTTATGTCTTGGATGCAAATGCAGTTCTGTCTCATTAAGATGTTGGATTTATGTCTATCTTCAGATGGTACAGTCTGTTTAGGTCTGCCTGGTCTTACTTTGGATGAAAATGACTCAGTTTGTGTTTCTGCAGGTTTTGCTCTCTCCGTTTTGAAATAGTCAGTTTAGCTTAAATGTGGCACTGGTGAACAATTTGGCTGCAAAATGTTCCACTAAATGTTTTCGATTTTATGAACTGCTTGAAAAAAAAGTATTACTTGTGCATTGGGAACATTATGTTTTAATATTTTAACAAAAATATATGGTCAGAATGATCTCAACCAACTGAAAATCATATTTCAATGTCATGTAAGCATTTCTCAGAGAAGTTGTGATTTGTCTTAGTTCTAGATAAGTGCATTGAATTAAAAGAGAGGCAGTGTGGCAATAATATTGTAAAAGTTTTGATAAGTACTTAATATTTTCTGGTACTGCATGAATCACAATGTATAAACTTATGTTGGACCAACAATGAAGAAATTTAGTTTTACTTTCACACACACACACACACAGACACGCACATTCTCACAGACAAAACTCAGCCTCACTATTTGCATACAAAGGCTTTGACCCCCCCCCCACCCCCCCCAAACACACACACACAACCCTTTTACCCCTCCTATCTTGCCCTCCTACTAAAATTCCCTTCTTTTCTCTGTCTTTTTTTTAATCCCCCCCCCCCTCCCTGCCTTCTTCTTCGTTGCCTAGGTAACTATTATGGGACGCCCAAGCCACCGGTGCAGCCCCCCGGTGGGAAAGTGATTAGCAATAGCAGCAGCGGCGGTGATGCCCCACTGCCAGACGGACTCAGCGGTAGCCTGCCGGGCTCGCAACACTCCACTCCCCGACGCTCCAAGTCCTACAATGACATGCACAATGCTGGAATAGGGCCTGGAGAGCAGCAGCAGCAGGAGGACGACGAGGACCTCCCTGACATGAATAGTAGCTTTACAGGTACGTACGAGGGGCAGGAAGTCCAGGAGGATGGAGAGGAAATTTTCATTTTGGTGGAAGCCACTTTCTTGGAAGATGAGCTAGACTAAAGACAGTGGAAGAAGTGGAATAAAGTGGGCAGGCATGTGATTCAAGGTGATGTAAAGTTATAAAATTAGAAAAACAAGTTGGAAAGAAGAATCTTTACTGTAAGTAGACGTCAGTTGTGTCTCACAAAAACCTGAAATCCTAGAAAGACAAACTTCTAAGTGCATCCCTGGTAAAATGGCACTCATTTTTCATTTCGAATGCTCAAAAAGACCATGTTAACACCCGGCACTAAAATGAGTGTGATGTGATTTGATCACAGCTGGACATCTCGAGAAACAGTAATTGTCAATTAATCAGTTGATCAACTGAGAGAAGCTTTTGACAACTGATTAATTGTTTGTGTAATTTATTGAGTAAAAATGCCAAATATTTGATGACTACAGTTTCTCAAATGTGAAATAAACACTCCACAGCTTTTACACATCAAGGTTGGGTTACATTTAATAAGAAATACTATGTGTCCTGTGACGAGGGTAGTTGAATGGATTCTGTGATTCTCAAAGGAGCTTTGTCAAGTGTGAGAAAATAACCTGCTTGGACTTGGGGAGCCTGCATTACAAACTGGTGTTATTATGTTTGAGGGACAGAGAGGATACAATGAGAGACACTATTGAGATGCAAGAAACTTTATTCAGATGCGATACTAAATAGCTGGAATACCCTTTAAAATACCACTGTTTTTTTAGATAGTTGGTTAGACAAAATAAGCAATTTGAAGACATCACATTGGACTCTTGCGTGTGACATTGTGATGGACATTGTTGACATTAACCAAGCAACTGATTAATCTAAAAAATAATAGATAATGAAAACAATCATTAGTTTCAGCCTGAGACGGCTCTGAATACTTGTGCGAATACACCCAAAACACATTGAACTCCATTGAAAATTGTAATGTGAGCGCTAAATCTCCCAAATACAGTGGATTTGCGTATGCCATCACGTTTTGAAGAATGTATGCCAGCTGGGGTACCAAACAGCCTGCATGGTCCTCTTCTCTATAGCATTTTTTTCTGTCAGGGGTTTCTTGTTCCAATAACAAGTCACACAGTTTTTTCCACCACCTTGCAATTTTTACTGCAACCGATCAACAGCTGTCATGATTACTCGTTATAGTTGTAGTTGCAGCTGTATGTCTACTCCATGTTCTGGATATGCTTCCTTAGCTGGTGTGGACGCCTTTAAAACAAACAGACCTGAAGTGAGTGAGTCCACAGGCAGCTGCTTGCACAGCCGTCCTCGACAGCAGCCTGAGAACATGCTGTGGTCTATTTAGTTTGGAGTATAACACCAGAATGCGATCCTTCTTCGTGCAGCTCTGTTTGGGAGAAGAGAAAAGGAGAATCTGAGTGGTGATGGATAAAGTGGGAGGGGATGGTAGGTGGCAGGAAATGAAGGAGAAAGAGGGAGTGGTTGGGAAGGCGTAAAGGGGGCAAGTCTGAAAAGGATTGGGGAGAGAGAGAGAGAGAGAGAGAGAGAGAAAGAAAGAGAAGCAAGGGAGGTTTGCATTTTGTGAAGGAGGATAAGCTCAGAAAATGAAGAAGTAGGAGAAAGAGCACAAAGGAAGTGGAGAGAGAGAGCGACAGAGAGAGCACTTTGGTGTGGTGAGGGGCTGCAGAATACAAGAGCTCCTTTGATTGGTGAGTAAGGGATCTCTGGGTTTGACTACATCTGCCTGTATCTATGCATCCAAAAATGTAAAATAGTGCCATCTGGCTGTGAGCAGCAGAGGGTGGATGACTGACTAACCTCCATATTTGAAATGATTCTTAATGATGTTATTAGTACTCGGTGGGTCATTTGTGTTTGTGTGAGTGAGAGGGAGATTTTATTTGCTTGATTTAAAATGATTGTAAGCACAATGCTGACATCAGAGCTGGTTTGATAAAGGGACTCTGTCTGATTTTGAATTCTCTTACTTGCTGAACTCATTTTGGATATTACCTCTGTGTGTTAGTAGGTCAGTAGGCATTTTAAGGCGGTTGACTCAGCCCTTAAGCCGTTTTCTACCGTGTGTTTTTAGAAGGTGGGACCAAAAGTTGTTTATTTGCCTTCTGTGATTGTGTGAGCTATGAAGGTGTCAGTCAAGTGTGAGTGTGAAAGTGAGATAACAGGAAGCCAGGTGATAGCACTTCATAGGTTGTGGAGCAAGGTGTGAACTGCCCACTCAGCTGTCTTCATTTATGTAAATGTATAGCTTTAGGAAGTAGTTCAGGTTGTCGGCTAAACAGATATACCCCACAGTACTGTGTCTGTAAGGTTTAGTCCAAAACTAGATGTGTAAAACTTTGGAAAGTCCTTGTGAGTCATTAAAAAAGGGCTTTGATTGGCAAGACCAAGATTTCTAAAAACTCAAACTACTCTAATCTTGGAAGTATTTGGATTGGAACTATTGGACTCAGAAATCCAGTTTTACTCATTTCTCATAAACATTTTTTTCCATCATACCTCACAGTCTGTCACATTAGCAACCTGATTAAAACCTGTGCCGTTTCTAGTGCCGTTATGTTCCTTTTCACTAAAAATAGACTCAGATTATCCAGGGAGCTACGTATGCAGTGGAAATAACAGCTGTTGTTTCTGAGAAAGACATTTTTAGTCGATCATGTATCGAGGCTCCTCTCGATGCACTCAGGTTGTTTTCACAGCTATTTTTGTTTTTTTTGTTCCTGAAGGCATTACCAGCTTCCCGTTATCAGAATAAGCCTAACACCACACCATGTTTGTCTTCACTCTTCCAGGAGACTCCAGTGAATTAGACGAGATTCATCACTCGGTGCGACCCTTTGCCCCCCGCCAGAGTGAACCGTCCTACCCTGGGACAACCCCCTCACCACCGTCCACCACGGAGAGCACACAGCAGTCACACCCTCACCTGAGCCATCCTCCCCCTGAGGACCCACTGGGACCTCTGCCTGACAACTGGGAGATGGCCTACACCGAGAATGGAGAGGTCTACTTTATAGAGTAAGTACCCCAGGATATGCACAAGTAATACAGTACATCAGTGTTCACTTTTTGCTGAGATCTGCTTCAGCTCGGATAAGTCATTGTGTAAACATCATCTAATTGTCCTGACAGTCCAAAAGAGGGTATTTTTTGCCTGTATATACTGTCTAATGTTTAACTCCCATTGTCAGTAAAAATGAATGAGATAAAATAATGAAATAAAGAATAAGAAAAAGATAAACGTAGGTTGCGTAATTCTGGACATAAAATCGCTGAGTTTCAGTTTGGAATAGGACATCAAATATAGAACCAAAGCAAATGTTCTCAGGCCTGTCTCATATAGGATTACCTGTTATCTATAGTTTGAAGGTGTGGATCCATGTTTCCACTTAGAATGATATTTGTCATTGTGGACGGTAATCAAAAGTTTTAGAAAGTGTAGATTTTTGAAAGACATTTTATGGGGCATAAACCAAGCACACGTTTACTTTTTCTAGGATCTGACACACATGCAGCTGCTCTACCTTCAGCCTTATAAATTAACATATTAACTTGAAATTGGGAATATTAAGTCTGCATGATAGTAAGTTGGGGGAAAAAGTAATTTGACTGAATTTTTATGCCCTCCACGTCATGATAAGCCAGTAGATCTTCATTAAAATTTGTACTATAATTTTTAGATCCTTTCAACAATATTTCTTTCTACATGCCGGATGTATATAATATATAATATTTTTATCCTTCAGTATTGTTATCACCTCCAGGTAATTTTATTTGTGTATGTTCTTTTCAGCCACAATACGAAGACCACCTCTTGGATAGACCCTCGGTGCCTGGACAAGCCTCAGAAACCCCTGGAAGAATGTGAAGATGATGGTACGTCCATGTGTGTGTGCATCATTAGCAATGTGTGATAACTAACGCTGTATTTGCATTCAATTCTAGAGAGTTGGTTAGGTTGGGTTATAAAATTTAATAATTGACTAATTTCATGGTGATGTGTTGTGAAAAATCAAACAAGTTGGTGCCAGAGTCGTGGTTCCCACCAGTAGCCCTTAGGTGTCAGTGTTGGGTCACAGAAAATGGCGAGCAGGCCTTGCGTGCGTTCTTTCAGCTGTGTATCAGAATTGAATTCCAAGGAATTGACTGCATCATTTGCATCATTTAGCTCAAATATGCATCCTTGATACACACATGTTTTCAACCACAAACGCTTGCATATAGACACACACACACACTCACACAGACACACACACACCACACAGCATTTTTCATGAGGTAATGATATTCATGCAGCCATTTAGTTTCCTCTGGTAAGGTGCACAAACATTCACAAATTGAAAAGTGATAAATGTTGTCATTACTTGCTTAATGATTTTGGTTGAAAGAAATTCTACCACAACCCAAAGCCATTGCTGCCTCAAAGCACACACAGAGATTCAGTCATCCGGGGGGAACTATGCCTTGTGATTTTTGTAAACATAGATTTTTATGTGAAGGTTGGGGCTCTGGCTTTGATTAACTCTTGCCACCCTGTGGACAGATGTGGTTATTACATTTGACTGATTCACAGATTCACCTTTCTCCCTCTCTGCCCCCTCCTTTCTCTTTCCCTTTAACAACAATCCCATGGTGCTGTGCTGTCCAACCCACTGAGTAGAAGGGGTGCATACAGAGGAGCTGGACAATGACTTAGGTATGTACATCTTTAACACCACCCAGTGTCTGTCTATCCTGCATTCACCGTGTCACCTTGGTTCTGCACACAATTGATTTATTGTTGCACTTCAAAGAGTTTCAGCTAAATTTAAAAGGTGTGAAATGGGTCAGTGAAGATAATGGAATCACCACCGTTAAAAATGCACATCTACATAATGCTCAACACCGACGCCAACAACAACAACCCCACCAGCAGTGGCTCATACAGAGTCATTTGACAGTTGGTGAGCGATGACTCTGACAATAACTCTCTAATTATCTAAAAATGAGACATTATGCCGCGCTACCAGAGACTTGACCTTTACCTAACCTTACCGTCTGTATGTGGCTTTGATTTTTGACAAAACACTGAAAGCTGACCATGAACACAACTGTCAACATACCCACATGCCGCCAGACACACAAAACACTCACACATCAGCAGGCCCTCATTTCATACATAAGAGACAGAGCTGATCCGAGGAAGATTGTCGTAATGATGATTTCCTAATGGGTGTCTGTCGGAGTCAGACAGCAACAGGCCTTTTTTTTTTCCTGGAACCCATCAGCACACTAACTAGCCTATCAGACACAGCAGCGCAGCAACTTGTGCCGGGATAAATGGTGTCTGGAGACTGCGCCCTGCACCTTTATGCACTGGTAATGAATGATGTCATTCCATTACAGGAAATATCTGATGAGTGATTATACTAGCCCTTTGTGATGGTCATGTTTGGGCATGACTTGGAAGTACATTGAAAAACAGGGACAAAAACAGAATTGAACATTAAATACACGCTTTTTATATTTTGCTCTTGTAGAATTAGGAATGAGGCTCACTACATTTAGTTTTTGTCGAATGAAAATCTATTAAAAATGTAAACATCCCAGAAAAACAGCTTTTGTTTTGAGCTTGACTTGTATGGATTTTGCATTTTTTTTTTGTAAAATGGGATTTGAAAGGTTTTCTTTAGCCCTAGGGTCAAAGAATTTCATGAAATACTATTTAAATCAGTACTTCACACTCTATATGTTTTTCCATCTTCTGTTAAAGCTGCATTAAATCAATATTTTTATATTAACCTTAAATCAATGACAAATATTTTTATATTAACCTTAAATAAATGTAATGTGAAAGGGGCAGACTGCAGAAAAAAATCACTTTACAGCATCTTTACTCTCTTCTAACTCATTAACAACAACAAACAGAGAAAGAAAGAACACCATATGCAAAAAAAAAAGGAATTGAGGCACTGGGAAGGCGAACCTTCAGTCTTTTTAAGCATCTTAAACAGCTGCCATGTTCTAATCATCAGATCAGACAAGTCCCCTGTCCATAAGACAGCTCCCCCTCAGGATGAACATGTTCAATAACTATCGATCAACACAATCCAATACAGGTAGGCAAACAAACGCAATTAACTTCAGTTCTCCGAGGAGGAGCAGACTCAGGCATGATATGAACGCCAGCAGCTCACACACACACACATAGACACACACAAAGTCTCTCTCTCTGTAGCGCATGCTTACTCAAGAGAAATAAGTCACAGCACTGTATCAAGAGAATAGCATACAAACAGTTAAACATGTAATTCATCATGCTTGACTCCCTGTTGAATCCACAATATGTTTCTGGAAGGTGGGAGGAAAGCAACGCTCCGTTCCTTTCTTTAAACGTACACAGTATTGTTAAGACGGTTGCTTCACCAAACGACCTCCCTCTGTCTTTCTAAAACTCTCTCACGCACATACACGCGCACAGGTGCTCCTCCAGGAGTGGGACTAGCGCAGTGTGAAATCAAGTGGGTGATTAAAATTTTGCGCGAGGCCAGGCATAACCGCATTCCATTTAACGTTCCAGTTCAAAACATCTGAATGGTAATTCACCGTGCCCGCTTTAGTGGCTTCACCCCGTAGAACAACTCTAACGCTGTAACCTTGCATTCCTCTTCTGCTGTATGTTTTTGATATTAGCTGCATTTAACTGGAGTAGAAAATGCGGAATAATAGCAACTTGAGTGTTTTACAAGCATCAAATCGACGACTGATTGTGTTGTTCTGAATCAGTTTCTCTTACATGCCAAGGCTATCTGGTCTGCCTGTCTGTTATGGTATTCGTCATGTACAGACAATTTAAACATTGCCATCCGGCTTTTTATTGCATCTGCTGCTGACTCCACTCCAACCAAGAGCCCTCCTCATTAGAAGGCAGAGGTAGGCTCTCCAAGTTGGATGATTGTAATTACCATCTACTCGCACACAGGGTGAGGCGTAATTGGCTGAGGGTAATAACATGTAAAACTGATAGATCACAGGAGAGTATTATTGGACAATCTGTGTTTTTGGCCAGTTAGAAGCCTCTGACATTATCTATGTGGAGGCCAGCCAATAATCAGTGCTGCTGTAATCAGACTATAGAACTGAATCAGATGGCTCTGTTGGAGATAATAGCATCACTCTTTATGGCAAACACACTGTTGAAATCACACCCTGCTGAAGTGGGCACAGTCATGTTCATATCTTTTCCTAATCGGTGTTGATTATGATGGATTTCTTTTCAGCGGTGGGTTGGGTTTCTGTGAAAGTCTGAAAGACATGCGTGTTTGCGTTACTGTGAGTAAGCAGCTGCTTTCAATGCCACTTTCTCCAATGATGTGAAGTTTTCAGGCGAGTCAAGGGTGCAATCTTTAGTCCACAAAGCAGGAGCTGGCGCAGGTGAAGTAATTTCACACCGAAGCATTGTGGCTTTCAGTACCAGTCAAATGTGTTGAACACATTTTCTCGTTCTAGTGAATGCGAAGGTGTGTCTAAACTTTTGACTCGTGCTGTATATAAAAAGAAAATGAAGGACACAAATGTTATTGTAGAAGACTGCAGCCAGAGTACCATTGTGTTTAGCCAAGGTCAGTATCTTTTCATTAAATTAGCCATCAGATTATTTGTGTGAACGCTGAAAAGCATGTTGCTTTCATACTTTCCGAAATATTCAACATTTTCCGTCACTTTTGCTCCATTCAAATGACTGAACGGGATATTCATAATGTACACGTTTTCACACTTATTATTAGATTATGGTGATATATAATTTATCACAGCTCCTTTATTTTAAATCATACGGACACATATACATCAGTCACGCCTGAAGTCTCTGTCTCGCTCAAACTGAAATATTTTTTCGATGTGACTTTTAGTTTTTGAGTTATAAGAAGCTATACTTTCATGTTAATCTCTATTAAATGACCAGTCTTACCCAGGACTGAGACAGCAGTTAACAGCAGTTAGTGGATTCTTAACTGATGTGACTGTGCATTCAGTTGCAGTAGGAAATCCCAGTGCTCAAATCATAGACCTTTAAACAACTAATTTTAATACAGTACAGGACTGCTGAGGATGCACAGCTGAAGGAAATCCGCTAAATAGTTCAGCCTGACACAAAGACACACACACACACAACAGGAAACGAGGGATGGACCCCATCTTTTCAAAATAAAAGTGCTTATAGTTCAACTTTTGCGAGGGATTATACCTCAGCTGTTGTTTTATCCTTATTCCAACAAAGACAATTAAAGGAACCTCAGCTTCATCTCAGTACACTTAAGCTCATTTAATTCCTCACTCTAAAACTCCCATTTGAACTTCTTTAATTGCTTACTCTATATTTTGCATCCTTCATCCCTTTCCCACTTTTCTAACTATCCCTGCTGCTTCAGCTGCTTTCTCATGCTTTTGCAACTCTTATCTACTGATCCATTCAAACCTTAAAATGTTCCACATCTTTCACACATTTGGAGTTTTATTCAACTGTCAAATCCCATTCATACTTTTTGAAAATATTCAACACAACCGATTGAGATTTTCTAATTCGACCCACCCATTTCCCCACTTTTCCAACTCATTCGTACTCCTTCAGCTGCTTCTTCATCCAAATTGAAGCCAGCAATCCAGTTTAGCATCAGCCTTTCAAACAGCCGGCATTCACACCGCAATTTCTTCAGAAATTGCATTTTCTAGTGTAGGAATGTGCTTCTTTGTTCTGATCTTTGGACTATTTCATTGGTATGAGAAAAAGAAAAGGAAAGTAAAATCATGTCGTTAAAAAAAAAACACAACCTTTGCACTCCACCACTAATCCAGATTTTTCTCACTTTGAAACCAGGTTTTGTTTTTCTCATGATGGTTTCAAAGCCTGAATCATTCCTCCCTCTCTCACTCACCTATTTTCCTCCCTCTAACATTCACCTGTCCTCCCTTCTGCCTTCCCTCTCTCTCTCTCTGACCCCTTCCCCCTCCTCCTTTCATCTTTCCCTCCGTCCATTCACCCATCCATCCCTGCCCAAGGGGGTCTTGCTCTGTTCTTATCTGATGTGTGGAAATGTCAGCACCGTGAGTGAACAGGGGGACAGCCAGACAGCATGTGAAGCTGTTGAGTCACTCTGGCCCTGGAGACTGACTGACAGACACACACAATGCAGAGGCAAAAGGTCTCCACTGGCCTTGCCTTTAATGGCTCAATACATGGCCGCCAGCAACTTAACAGCCTCAAGGTTTTTCTTCTTTCCGTCTGTCTCATTGTCTCCGTTTTTTTTTTTTTTCTCTCTCTCTTTTAGAACTTCCTCCAGGATGGGAGAAAATAGACGATCCAGTGTACGGGGTCTACTATGTTGAGTAAGTGATGCACAGCACAGTTTGTAAAGGCACCGAACACCACACAAGGATGCAAACTCAGTATGCAAATGCACACGCTGACGCTGCATGCAAGGCATGCAGAAAAGAGAAAAGGCCTCATTTTTCTTGTTGCACATAAATAGAAATGCATCCACATACTTTCATTCTAACAGAAGCAACTTTTGACCTTACTGTAAACAGGAGCAGCTGTAATGTATGTACAGTTCTGCTGTAAGATGTCATTAAATACAACACAGCCTGATTTCACTTCAGCTATTTTGGTCTTTTGTGTACTGGAAAATGTAGGCCATTTTGTTTGTGTCGTTATCATTTGGGAAAACATGCAGCGAGCGTGTTTGTGTGTGTGTGTGTGTGTGTGTGTGCACACATGTGTGCATCTCATCTTGTGTAAGACCCCTGGGCCTCAGCATTAATATGAATATGTTTCATGCGTTTTTGATGTTGTTCAAAGCAGCACCTGGGGGCTCAAGGCTGTGGCATTTCTATTTTTTCCCTCTTTTGTCTCTGCAATATTTTATCTAATATACATTATTCACCGTATCCTTCATATCTCAGCGCTGGTAGGTCAGTAGGAAACCTCCCAGGTTCTCCAAATATGTGTTTATAGTTTCTGTGAATTAAGCCATGATCAAAATGTGATTTATTTGATGCGATTAATGTGTCATGCACTGTATTTCTCAATCATGTGTAGAAGGATGCACGTAAATTGTGTTACTGTGTATTAATCAAGGCTTGTCGGCATTTCTCCACTCCCTCTCTTGACCCTATCTCTCTCTTCTATTACCTTATCTTCTCCTCTGTGTCTGTCTTCCATCTCTCCGCTTGTCTGTCCGCTCCACTTTTCTGCTTATATTTACCTGCTGTCCCACATCCCATTTTCTATTCTTATTTTCAATTTGTTTCCTATTATTCATTCCTCCTGTCCTTTTTTTTTTTATTGCTTGCTCCCCAACCTACATCCAATCATCTCTCCTCCCACCCTCCCAAAGTCATATCAACAGGAAGACCCAGTATGAGAATCCAGTGCTGGAGGCTAAGAGGCGCAGGCAGCTGGAGCAGCAGCCTCAGCAGCCTCAGCCCCAAAGCCAGCAGCCACCTGAAGGTGAGCGCTACATCCGAGGTTCGTTCACAAGCCCCCACCAAGGGCGTCATTTCCTTTCTTTCTATTCATGTGCGTGACTGAGTTGTCTTCATACGTGTCTCTATTATGCGTGTGTGAATGATTGTGTCTGTCTTTATACCAATTATGGCTACAGGACTACTTGATGTTGCCTGCTACTGCTTTATGATTTGCTAAGTGCCCTTCCATAAAGGCATAACTATTATTTGCGGCTGTACCATGCAGCCTTTTTTGAAGTTAATTTCTGTTTTCTGCGTTGCCTTTGGATATTTGTTTGAAGTAATAACTTGAAAGCTTTTTATTTCAAGGAGAAAACAGGTAAGTTTCGACTGCAAATGATCTGACTGCTACACAGTTTCTTTCCTAGTTTATGTCAGTAAGCACTACCATTAATGACACTAATGAACTAGCATTCTTCAAGAAGATTTCTTGGTTAAGCTTGCACAGCTGCTAAAACTCTAATAGGTTGCTCTTGTTTCCTGTCTTAAACTTTATACATCTGCACGACATCCCGCAGAGAGATTAATTGTAAATGCAGGCCGGTCCGCACGGGAACTCTCCTATCGCGCTCCACCTTCTGCTCATTCAGCAGAAATCATTCGATTCCACTCGATTACCTGCTGACTTTTCTCCCGTCTGAAAGCTCAATCTCTCTTCAAAAACTCAATACCTTCAAGCGGAGCTTTTACCCACTTTTTTCACTTCTGCATTGATTCTATCTCACTGTTAAGAATATTAATGAAGGTTGTAATCTGACCTGTGCCGTGATGCTGTAACAAGGTGATTAATCAAAGTTGGTAGCCATTATGAAGAAATGGGTCGCTCTATTTTTACACACCAATGTTTTTATTCAATAGGGAGATGTGAAACAGTGTTAAAAGCCTCATGAAGTTTGTTCGACTTGTTTAACCTGGGTATACATTTTATCTCAGTGTTGCTCAGCAGGGAGATGTGAAAATGTAGAGTAGGTAAGGTCTTACATAATCTATTGAAACATTTTTAAGCACTTTCTTTCACTTTCTCTGTGGGAAGTTTTTGTTACTATATAATTGGCAGATGCCATGACAGGAAATGTATCATTTTCACAGAGAAAGTTTAGCCCCTCACCATTTCCTAGCTTCAAACGAAGCAAACTGGCTTTTTCCCCTCACGCACAGCACAGATGACAGTCTTGACACAGAGTCCTTAGCCCTGGTTTGTTAGCAGCCGTGCACCTGTCTAGACCCCATCTAGAGAACATGTGCCTCTTGCTGTTGCAGAATGGATCGAGGACTCGACGTTGGCAGGGGCCCCGCTGGCCAGCTACGCTGCCAACCACCAGGAGACCTACAGAGACCCTCAGACAGGACCCCCAATGCCCAACGCGATGGGACAAAAGCGTAAGTTCTCATCTCTACAGACTACAGTCTGAAGCCTCGTGAAAGCAGGATTACTCATTACTTTTCTGTTTTCAGGCAGTGTTACCCAGAGCGACTTGTTATGAGTTAAACAAAATTCAGCTCTCAGTGTAGTTTGTTTTCCTGAGCTGGCGCCTCGGGCAAAGTTTGCATTTTCATGATGGAGGACCTGTTATGAACTGACACTGTAAAGCTGCTCTCTGTATGAGTGTCATCATATAATCTTAATAGGTCAAATAAAATTGAACTCATTTGGTATTTACAGTCGACTTAATTTTTCCAAGAGAGTACATGAGGCAGTGTTGGTATTTTTATGTGAAAACACACCACATGAATGCCAAGTACAGTTTTATTTCCCATTGTAACAGTATTTACTGCAGTCAGATGTCGATTCTCACGGAACCTCTGTTATGTTGCCTGAATCAAATAATAGCCAGATTTTACTCATCATTTAGAGACACACACACACCTACAGACACAGTGTCTAGCCGTGCTGTGTGTTTCCTTCTCCTGGTTGCCAGCTCCTTTTATACCAGCCTCCCACTAGAAGCTTGTCTAATTAGCACAGCCATGGCAGAGAATTAACTGCCTCACCCTGTCTTTCCCTCTTACTCTCCCTCGCTGCTCTGTCGGCCGCCTTTTCCTTTTCCCTCATCGATCTCTTTATTTTATGGCTCACATTTGCCGTCTCATTGGCTTTTGTCCTGTCTCCCACCACTCTGTGCTTTGGTTCAATTGTCGGTTCTGTCCATATTTCTGTCTTTCTATGTCTCTCACTCCGTCTTTCTCCCCCCCCCCCCTCCCACCCTCTGTGTCTCACTACTTTGTACAATCCTATGCCTTGACATTCCTCCAGAGAAAGGTGTCATTTGAACTCTCTTTATCTAACTCCCTGCTTTCATGTTTTTGCTGCTTCCTGGTCTGTTCTTACATCTCTGGATCCCTCGTGGATAAAGCTGCCATCTCAGTTCACAGTTTTATTACATCTCTCCTGTTTTGAAAAATGCTATTCAAAGGCATCGCGTACAAACACACACACACACACACACACACACACACACACAAACACACAAACACACATACTTTACAAAAGGCCACAAATGCAAGGACACTAACTGACTCCAAGGGTAATGCATTTTTCATTGAATGCGTAAGCTGTAGCACTACCGTAACCTAATGTGGTACTGCAGGTCACTCGGCACATATTGCTTTGTGGTCTCTTATCCTTAATGTACACTCACTCTGCCTCTTTCTCTGTGTTCGCTTTCATTTTTTCCTTTTCCTCTGCCAACATCTCCTCATTCATTTGTGTAAAGTATGCGAAGTGATTCGTGTAAAGTAATTTTCTGTTACACTTTGTCTATTGATAAATGATTAGAGCTCAGCCTGTCCCTGTATTCAACTGTTGTTCTCAGTTTCTGACATTCTCAACTCTGAAGACAGCCAATACTTCACTGCATTTTTTGATTTGGACTGATTCCATCTCATACTGTTCTTTATTTCATCATAAGGAAGGAAGAATGGAGGACTGAGTAATTAGACTGATTTAGATTGCAGTGCTTGAGCAGTTCTCAAGAGTTAAGACCATTGTGAGATTAGTTTCATGGAGATTTCTGAGTTAATTAGCCCTTTACAACCAGTGCTGAACAATAGAGATGTGTTGTTCAGGTTGTTCAGTACGAGGTTGTACTTTCAGTAGCCATCCACCAAAGTGGAGCCTTCTCTCACACAAACCTGTTTGTAACCTTCACGCATTAAGGACGTCACTGGCATTTTGATGTTATTCTACAAAATTCTGGTACTTCTCTGTACTGCTTTGTGTCCTTTTTGGAGTATCAGTGTCTTCACTGCTAGGTGGGGAAGTCCCTTTTGATAATGTTATTGAACTAGGCTTTTGATTCCACACACTTAAAAGTAATCAATGTTGTCAGTGTTTGATCCTTTACAAGCATCATTAGCTTTTCAATGATTGTTTTTTTCCAGCCAATAATACTATAGATAATGAAATCAAATTTAGTTGTGAAATACTTCCAATACACTAGACCCACTTTCAATCTGTTCTCTGAGTGTACCAATGGTTGGAACTGATTTTATGCTGGGAATTACCCCCATTTTCTACCACATACAACCTCACTTGTCTTATAAATTCCCTCTTAACCTATTTAATCTATTTATTATAATCAGCCTGTTTTGAATCATGTGTCATCAGACCAGAACATACCCACTGGGTGATTACCCAACCATGGCCAACAGCCATTACGCTCATTTTGTGTAGTTACAGTGGTTAGGTCCTCATAGTGAGTAAAAGTTATTTGGGTGTTTAAATTAATGATAAGCTTTAATGTGTTTGTTCAGCATCTTTTTCACATCAGTGAGCATGGGTTAGCTTGACACTCAAACAAAACCCAAACTGTGTAATTTAGTTGGTGCTGCTCCACTGGTCCATCAATCAAAATTGAATTTCTTGTGTTTGTGTGTTCAGGAGGGAAGCCTTTCTTTACTCGGAACCGATCTGAGCTGAAGGGGACTTTCATCAATACCAAGCTGAAAAAGAGTCGTCGGGGTTTTGGTTTCACTGTTGTGGGAGGCGACGAGCCAGACGAGTTCCTGCAGATCAAGAGTCTGGTCCTAGATGGGCCAGCAGCCCTCGATGGCAAGATGGAGACAGGTTGGGGCACTGAATTTATCAAAGTTCAGACAGAGCACTGCTGTAGTTAGATTTTCTGAATGCTGATTGTAACACTGTGTGCAACTAAGGAAGTGTAACTTATTTCCCCTGAGTTAAAATTTGATCAAATTAAAGAAGAATGTTTTATTTTACAAAATCACGCTAACTTCTCCTTTGTCTCTACCTCTAAGGTGACGTGATAGTGAGCGTCAATGACACATGTGTACTAGGTTACACCCATGCCCAAGTTGTGAAGATCTTCCAGTCCATCCCAATTGGCTCCATGGTCAACTTGGAGCTGTGTCGTGGCTACCCACTGCCCTTTGACCCCGATGACCCCAACACAAGCCTGGTTACCTCAGTGGCCATTCTTGACAACAAAGAGCCCATCATCGTCAATGGCCAGGAGGCCTCCAACAGCTATGACTCGCCGTCCAGCCACGGCAGTCAGAACAACAACAACGGCTCGGCCAATGGTGGGGCACCGCTGAATGGCCTCCCCCGACCTCACAGCCCCTCTGCGGAGGTGGCCTCCGACACCTCTTCCCAACACGGCTACCCCAGCGATGTGGTCACCCTGGCCTCATCCATTGCAACACAACCAGAGCTCATCACTGTACACATGGAGAAAGGAGACAAGGGCTTCGGTTTCACTATCGCCGACAGTCTCGGAGGTGGAGGGCAGAGAGTCAAGCAGATTGTGGACTACCCACGCTGCCGTGGCCTCAGGGAGGGTGACATCATCGTGGAGGTGAACAAGAGAAATGTGCAGAGCATGTCACACAACCAGGTGGTCGACCTGCTCAGCAAGTGTCCCAAAGGCAGCGAGGTCACCATGCTGGTGCAGAGAGGTAAGTGGAAGCTAATCCCTCCTTTTTATGTCAATGATTATGCCATTTGTACTGTCACTGATGAGGACAGATGACGATGAGGAAGATGGAGGAAATGGGTGTCAAGTTATATGACAGTTTTTGATTTATGTGCCCATGTGTTGAAGAATTGCAAAACAAAACAAACCTTTCCCATGAATCTGCTTGATGCTGTTGACAAAAAATAATAGGCTTCTGCCTTACAGGCTGTTCCAGCTCATACAGAGCTCTTTTTATTGACACATATTTATTTATTCGTGTAAATAGAGATTGGAAGTAAAAAAAGAGATTGCCAAGAAGGCAAGATAGAAGGATAATTATGGTAGGGAAGGGGAAAAGGAGCCGCAAATTGAAATAACATTTGAATACGTGGCTGAAAGTGAAGTGAGAAGAGAGTGAAGGAGGACTCAGAATGTTTACGCTGAATGGCACTGACAGTCAGAACATTATAGCTGTCTTGAAATGGAAACGAGGCAGAGAGAAGGAAAAGTTAAAAGGGGAGATGGAGGAACCATGAAAAGAAGGGTAAACACGGGAGAGAAACTCAGAATGTGTTGGTGTTTCAGGTCAGAGAGTCTCAATATTCTCACTTTTTTTTTTTCCACTCTGTCTTGAACTCTGCTTCCTTCTCTCTCTCTGCCCAGGTTCCTGTGCACTTTCATTTTCTGCCTGCTGTGTTTGTTGGATGAGAACATGTCTGGTTTATTTTGAGCTTGGTATACTCCCATGCTAGAGCTAGCCACTTTAAAGATGCCACCAATTGTGCTGGCATGCTTTCGTGTACCCACCTGGCTATCTGGCTTGGCATGAGGTGAAACCTGTGACATTTTGCTGTTAACACACACTTTCAGTGTTAGTTGGTCTATGTCAGTGCTGAGAAAACAGTGCCCAGGCCTGTGAATGCAGAAATTAAACATACAACAGCCAGCTTTTGTCATGGCTTCTGATTGAAAATCACTGTCGCACACAAGAACTAAATGGAAACAAAGCAACTGTGAATGGAGGATAAAACTGAAATGATTGAATTTCAGTATTTTCCCTCCAATCCCCCTCAGACTCACAGACCTCCAGAGCTCAAAACGCACTGTGTGATACAAGTAATTGGACCATTTTCTCTGTCAGACTGTCCGTAACTTGCTTTGGGGCTTATTAATTCGAGTAACTAAAGGTTTTTTTTGTGTGTGTGTGTGTGTACTCGCGCACACGTGCAGTTAATCTCCTCTGTAGGGTTAAGTGCCCAGAACTGTCTAGGGAAATTGGTCAGATGAAGGGCGGCCAAGTCGTATTGTAGTCTTCCATTGAGTCTCCCTTCTTCCTGTCTGTCTTTTTACTCTACAGTACATGTGTGACTCCGTCTCAATTTGTATCTCCGTCTCTTTCGCCATTCTGTTTCACTCTCCCTGCTTGACACACACTCACACGCAAAGACCCAACCGTTCCACTCCCCCTCACTGGCTTTTGCTAATGAGTAGCATTTCTTCATTGTGCTTGTGCACACAAACCCATAAAGTGATACAGCCTCATCATGGGCACAGGCTTAATGGGCTGTCAATAAAACAGAAGGCTGTTTAGCTTGGCTTCTCTAAACGCAAGGACTACCTCTGATAGACAGAGACAGACAGATATGATTTGGATGGAAGGAACAACACTGAAGTCAACACAAAGGTATGGAGGAGGAAAATACTTATGGAGCATTATAACTGAACCAGCATTACTACTGTAAACAAACACAGAAAACAAATATATTAAAGCAGGGCCTGCCTGTCTGGTACTTCATGCAAATTAATATAAGAACAATAGTCTGCTCACTACACTTCTCCCCTTTCCACATTTAAGTACCAATTACTGGCTACTGTATGTTTAACAAAGAACCTTTCTGATAAAGAGCCTGATGGCTCCAGCATCACAACACAGCCAGTAATTAGTGAGCCCAAGTAAAACTCGAGTAGTGCAGTGTGTCGACTGCTTGTTTTATGCGTCCCTCACTGGGACTGGCTATAGAACCTCCATATTTTTTTGGTGCCAAGTGTGATGTGTCCGTAGCACTGAAAGCTGTGAGGCACTGAAAGCTGAAACGAATGCTTGGTCAGATTTATAGCCTTCTTTACTTCTCTTTCAATCACAAGGTTTCAGGTTTTAATGAAAAATTTGGCCAATTTTAGACTGTGTTTGAATTATTTATTGCATAGCTTCATATTTAACTTTGTTTTGCTTCTTTTTGTTTAAAAAAGAAATAGAAACGTATCAAAAGAGTATTGTTTTGGTAGCAGTACCAAAACTTCTATTATATCAGCACTAGCATGATAGCCGGCCAATCCAACACCTGCACTTAGCTGCTTGAGAATTCTTTATTTGTTGCAGATATGAACAACCAAACGCTTCTGATGATCTACATCTGGTTCAGTATGGGGCAAATAAAATGTATTCAGACAGCCTATATCTCGCATTACAAGAAATAAGAACTAAAAAGTAACAGATAACAGGGCTACCCTGGCTCCATCAAAGCTTTATGGACATGAGTATATTTCTTCCATCCACTGAATTAACAAACATTTCCCATCCCTCAGATTTCCCATGTTGAATCATGAATCTGTTTACATTTTCTCACATCATATGTGTTGCTAACATATGCTGTCCACACACATAGATAGTAACACTCATGAGAAGATGAACCAAGGTTCTAGACACGGTGTCTTAATTACTCTACTGCTTTCTCCTCGATGCTTTCTCACTCCAGCTCCCTCCACCACCAGCAGCAGTAGCAGTAGCAGCAAGGCACACAGGCCTCTAATTGGGGTCTTGATGTCAGTTTTGCTTATCATACACATGCATCTTTTTCTCTCTTGTGCTGTCTTTATACTCTCACTCTCCTTCCATCCATCAGGAATCTCTTCTTCACTAATCAAACATGTCTCACGCATGTACATACACACGCACACCGACGCACCATCTCACAGTCGCACATCCAATTACAGATTCCAGGCAGAAAGACCCGGGTACAGTCTTAATTGGTGGAGATCCACCCCTCCTCCACCCCTGTTCCCCTTTTTCTGTTCCTATTCCCCGCTGCCAGTATGTAGATTCACACCCGCTCGCCCACATGCAGATGGGATCCAATCCCCGAGGACCAGCGTGCGCAACAGTGTGTGCCCCCTCACCCCCTCTCCCACTGTCTTTCCCACCGTGTGCAAGCATGTGCGCTTGTCAGCTTGTGAAAGTGTGTGTGTGGAAATATTGAACGTGTGTTTTTACTCCACACCAGCCACAGTGTGCTGAACGTTGCGATTCATGGATCTCAGTGTGAAAACCTGGCAGTGTGAATCTCATTTTAGTACCTCAAAAGGGTTTTTGCATTTCACCTTCTTTGTCTGAGCAAGCTGCATTAGCCAGAAATGATCTTTTTTTGACCCCTTTGGTCCAGTTAATACATACAGAGCAAGAACCGTCCACAGGTCAAAGTGTCAATGTAGAGACTTTGACAGTGTTTTATAGGTTAAGCACACAAGACGCAGACGTTTCATACTTTGCAATGTACTGCCTAAAAGCACATGGGCATGATTTATTACTTCAATCAGGTCTGTGTTTCGTGATACATTGTTCTTTCATTTGTCTAATTACACTGCTCTAATGTGCTCATTTTCCCCTGCCTGTCTTCCCCTGCCCCCGCTGATGCGCTGACATAATTCATTTTGGCCCCTGGTGTCTTGCCGTAGCTCAGACGTTAATTTCCTCTCCCCTGTTCTCTTTAAAAAGGTGTGAATGTTACAGGGTCCATCGGGATGCTCAGCATACACCTGCTGTACAGCCTTTTGTCAGCAAAAACCTGTTTGGGGCGTTGAATTCCTGAAACGCAGCCTCTCGATATCCCAGTGGCTTATGTCATTAGTCAGCTATAGAAAAATGAAGCCCATTTGTTCGAGCTTGGATGTAGAGTCGCGCTCTATTCTTTTTTTTTTTTTCCTTCACCTGTTTGTAAGGCCAGGCAGGTGCTGCAATGAATGCAAGGTAATTTGTGCTTGGCTGCAGCTACTGCTTGTGGCCATGTGCGGGGAACGGAGGGATAGATAGCTGCAGTGGATGAAAGGGAAGGAAGAGAGGGCTGGATGGAAGGATGTCAGAGGATCAGAGAGATGATGAAGGAGCAGTGCCCAAACCCCCATGTTGTTCTGCTCTCTCTCTTTCACTCTCTCTCTCTCTCTCTCTCTCTCTCTCTCCCCCCACTTCATGATTCATCAATCAACGGTGACACATGAGTCCCTGCTGGGCAATCAGGCCTCGCACTCCTCTCCTCTCCCAATAAGAGATAGACCTTTTCTCTCCTCCCGTGTAGCCAGCGGATGGACAAATGGCAGGTTAAGGGACCAACACAGACAAGAGGTGTTAAATGCAAATGTCAGTGTATTTGATGAGCCCCTCCGCTGCACAGTTGCTTTCCTTATCTTTTCTGAGTAAATGCCAAGCCAAATACCCAAAGACAAGGCTGAGACTTCAGATTATATGTATGGATACTGGGGAAAACTCTGAGGAGCATTCATCAACAAAACATTCACGTCCATATAGAACAAGCAGGTGTATTTCCTCTTGTTTAGGTGTGTTTGTGTTTCCCCTCATTGCCTTTAAGTGCAGTTTGAAAGAAATTTATGTGCACCCTTGAAGACAGACGGGGCTAAAATGTGTGTTTTCTTTGGGTTTTTTTTTCATGGATGTGTGGCTTAAAGAGGGCAAAAACACCAAGTGGATCATTGCCGCACTAGATAGCTCTTATTGGCATAATGGTGGGCAAGTGCACCAGCAGCTTGTAAATGCCTCCTGTCAAAAAGCACTCCACGGACTAGTGTTCTTTGAGGACATACACTGATAGGCACAAACACAATTACATGAACTTACATAACCCACATAAACAAACTCAGAGTTACTGGTAAGCACATTCACAATGCCCGTATAATGTGGACAGTCTTGCACACACCCATTAGAAAGAGATAAACATTGATGATGGGTCCCTGCACAGACCAAAGCAGGAAATCAATTCACTGCATGGGCAGGAAGCGTCGCATTTTTGCCCACTTTGCATTAAAAATTCTGCTGACTGCACGTTCCGATGGCACCATAACGAACAGCATTGCAGTCCTGAAAAGGCAATGATGGGGGAGCAGACTGCCCGCTAGGAGCCCATGATTCACCCCTGCTCATTTTTGGCCGCTGGAGGCTTGTGTCTGTGAATCACTGCTTGTTGCACAGGGACAAGGTGAACCTCACCCTGCCCCCCCCCCCCCCCCCACCTCCCCAATCTCCCATGTCTTCACACCTCCATAGCTATTGGGCGAATCGTAAATCTCCACCATTGCACCATCTTTTGTTTCCATGACAATGCTCTGCAGATAATCTGTACTGGGGTCTCCTCTGGGTGGATGGATGTGTGCATTGGTGGGAGGAGGGGATTTCACCCCTGTTTTAAAAGACATGCAAGGCAGAACACAGGGGGAAAAAACTCTAGGTTCAAGGTTTTAGATAATGAAGCAACATGGACTTCCTTCAAGAAAAATGCAACAAGAATATTCCGTACATTTTAAAAAAAAAATTTGCACTCGTTTTTTGCTCTCAAGTCTCTGCTATCCATTTATTCAAAGTGGTAAGCACCTCTGTCACATTTAATTCCACTGTTTACACACACACACACGCACGCACACACACAGATGAAGCTAAATAAAGCTGAACTCTGCGCACACACACGCACACACACAGCTGATATGAGCTTTTCACTCCTTCACTGTACAGCCAAAGCAGCTCACCACAACAACCGTTGCTCGGAGACCGTCTGTCAGTTCCTCACGGTCACCAGGCACGGTCGCCGCGGTGACAGATGGACCTGCCTGTTGGAAGCCATCACTCCTAGCTGAGATCTACCAACACGTACACATACACACGCACTCTGGACAGACAACATAATCTGCTTAGTAATGGCTTCCGTTTAGTGACTGCCGCGCTGCCAGGTTGGCTGCAACACTTCCTATCTGTCGAAGGGAACCGTGCAACACGTACATCTTGTCAACCTGTGCCAAGTTCAGCCGGAACACAGTGAATCCAAACCGTCGCTCCTTTGATAGCAAGTTATTTTTCCTTTGCACAGATCTCAACTCACTGTATCCGTGCTTTCCTATTGTATGTGTAGTTGCATTTCCTCTTCCTCACCATATTACTAGTGTTTGCAATCCAACCAGTGTTGTCTTCATGCACCCAAATGTTGGAATTTAACCAGCTGTGGAGCTGTCACACAAAGAAAAAGAAGTTATGTTGAGTTACTTTTCAGGCGGTGAAACAAGAAGACTGTTATTCCGTCAAACTCAATAAAAAATCTTTCTACAATACTCAAATATACTGGATACTTTATTATTTGGCTCCATTGGAATTCATAATAATCCGCTGATATATCATTAATCATAAAAACGACATCTTAAACAAATTTTGTGCCCGCAGGTTAAATAGTCCTTCATTATTCACCATAAAGAATGCATTTTGCTGCTATAAATTTTAAGATTCAGTAAGCAGAATAAAATGAGCTTAGGGGAGCTCACAGTGGTCCTTTTCCATTATTTGAGAGCTGGAGGCACTGAGGACTTAGTCGAGCTCTCTCGCTCAGCCTGTCAGTGTGCACGGTAAGGCGAGATCGCCCACCTGTCCAAAAACCGCTCTTTCCTCCCCTTGTATGTA
Organism: Thunnus thynnus; assembly: GCF_963924715.1. Classification (NCBI taxonomy): domain Eukaryota; kingdom Metazoa; phylum Chordata; class Actinopteri; order Scombriformes; family Scombridae; genus Thunnus; species Thunnus thynnus. The sequence goes on along the minus strand of NC_089520.1, from coordinate 27,272,176 downwards.
ATTAGGACTGGAGGTTGGCCCAAACATCCATAATACCTTTTGATCTGGGAGCTTCAAACACACTCTGGCACTTCAATGACCACACACACACTCTCTCACTCACACACGTGCGCGCACACACACACACACACACACACACAAAATACAAAATCTCCTAGAGCTGCATCTGCCTACCAGTGTAACGTTGACCCATGCACCGTTGGGTTTTCCTTGCTTTTATTTATGTGTGTGACCTGCGTGCGAGTTTGCGTGTTGCATGCTTGGGTGTGTCCGTTTTGCGTACGGGCGCGTCTGATGGAAAATCTAGGAGAGAGGAGCATGCTGAGAGACGCTGACGGACAGCAGCAGCAGATCAGTCACACAGCGGATAGATGAAGGATAATCAAACGCCAAGCCTGACACTCCGACTGACGGCGTGCTTAGCCCAAAGAGAATACCTTGGGATTGACAGTATGCATCTGTGTGGGCCTTTGATTAAGGGGATTGCTATGTGCTCCCTGAATGAATGATTCCTATTGATTTGAAATAAGGTGAAAAGGGGAGAAGGAGAGAGATGAGGGGGAGGGAGAGGGGGAGGAGCAGAGGAAGGAAAGAAGAAAAAAAGCTGCAGACGCAACACAGTCGGAGCTGTCAGTTGTGAATGAACCCAGATGTCTGAGAGATAAAGAAGACAAGAGTGTGTGTCTTTGTGCATGTGTGTGTTTGTGTGTGTGTGTGTGTGTGTGTGTGTGTAAGATCTTATCCTCTCAGTTCCCCCTAAAGGATTGACACACAATAGTGGCCCATTTTTCTTAGATCAGACACAGCCTAGTCTCTGTCATGCTATACATGTGTTACACACCCCTATTATCCGTCAGATGTGTGTGTGTGGTTCATACACACGTTTCATATGCTTCTTTTCAATTCCACTCATTGTTTTAAACATTAGCGGTAAATACACACACACACACACACACACACACAGGTCTTGCGTTTTCTTTGTTTCATGCATCCCATCTCCCATTCTCATTTCCATAACTTCATACAACTGTTTATTTCATGCCGAGCCAAGGGAGCGAGAGGGGGGGAGAGAGAGGGCAGTGATGTGCTTAAGGAGCACATTTCCAAACTAGATCGAGACTGTAAGCGTTTTAGTCATCCGTCAGTCTCTCTTTGTGTACTTGTCTGTGATAATGATATTTCTGCGATGATATTTCTGGTCACTGCTCATTCACGCAGAAGCCCGTCTGTCATACCTTAAGCACACTTCGATTTGTGTCGGGAGCCGTGCGCGAAGATGTCTGATGGTTGCGTGTGTGTGTGTGTGTGTGTGTGTGTGTGTGTGTGCGGCCGCATGGATGTTTATCAGCGTGTGGGGGTGGGAGGGAGACTGAGATAGAGGGGAGAGAGAAAGAGGAAGAGGGAGGGCGATGATGCTGAGGGAAGAAAAGGGAGGGAGGATAGTGTGCAGTGAGGTGAGAGAGAGAGAGAGAGAAAGAGGAAAAAAAAAAAAGGAAAAGGCAGCAGAAAAGGGAGAGACAGGGAGGACGCGCCAACTGCCTATAGATGCTGGAGCCTTCGACAGCGGAGCACGGCGCTCAACGGACACAGGAAGATGGTCTCAGTAAGAGGGGAACTGACGGTTGCCTATAATTTAATGTTCAGTATCTTGGACTCCTTCTCCATGGGTAATGCTACGGCCAGGAAACTCCAGAGCACAGCTCGCTTTTCTCCTGCCCTCTCTCTCTCTCTCTCTCTCTCTCTCTCTCTCTTCTCTTTATTCTCCAGCTTAGTTGCTCTCCAGGATTCTGTCCTCTCCTCTTAACTCTCACTTTTCTCCCCTCTAACACACACTCACATGCGTGCGCCGCCGTCGGGTAGCCAGGGTCTAGCGAGCGCTTGGCTTAGCCCTCGGGGCTGGCCCCACTCTTCCGCTGCACCAGTCAAGCCAAGCGCTGGCCGCGGCAGTGATGCAGATAGATCGCGCTGCCTGCTGCCTGCCCCCACCTTCCCCGCCCTCCCTCCCCTCCCTTCTAAAACGCCAGCCGCGGATGGGCGAGCAAAGGAACCAAGCAGGGAAAGAGAGGAAAGAAGGGAGAAGGAAACGAGGGCTAGATGAGCACTGTTTTGACATTGTTTTGGAGTCCGCATTATCTGTTTTTTTTTCCTTTATTCTATTTATTTTGCATTGATTTTTTGATTTTCTGAACATGGACTACATACTATAACTACATTGGTAACCGTCTCCCTTTTTTTTTTTCTTCTTTCTTTTTCTGTCTGGCTTCACAGGGGTGGCACCTGCAAAGAAGAGCCCAAAACTGGTAAGTAGTTGTTTTCTTATATTTTTCCCATCCTTTAAACCAGTCTCCTGTCTTCCATCTACATGTGTGTTTCTGTCAGAGGGATATTTGTCTCACTTTTACTGCTTCTTCCCCCCTCCCACCCCGCATGCCTCCTCTCTAACTCTCCTCTGTAAGGTGTAACTTGTGCTGATGTTGTGGGTCTGTTTGTAGACATGGGATGCTTTGCCGTGTGGGGGTGGATCCCTGTAGCTTCAACATCGACACCAACCACTCCCCCCCCCCCCCCCCCCCCCCACCTCCTCCCACTCCTCCTCTCCGGTGGGGGCTGGGACGAGGGGCTTTGATGCGCCGCGTGAGCTGGGTTGCTAACACGCTGATGATCGCATCGCGCTGGGTGCTAAGCTTGCAGCGTGAGAGTTGAATGTATGATCACAGCTGAGAAATGACCTCATCCTGTGATATCTGCTGCATTAATGAAGGGACCCTGTTGAATGTGTCTGACTTGATGTGTTTGTCAATTTTGTTTTACAGGATGATTTTGAGCTGGCTCCTCCATACAGAGATTACACTAGGAGGGTATGTGATATTGTCTAGATGAGAGTGGGAAGTTTTTTGGGAATGAGGTGGTTTTGGTGCTGGGTAGATGGTAACGGTGATGATCTAGCCTTCTTATAGTATATAATAGAGGTGATGGATGAGTTGAAAACAGTAATGGTGTGTTAATGCATGATGTTTTAACATAATGGTCAGTTATTGCTGGTATCAGGCTGAGGTGAAACTGTTTATGTGCAACAAAACAAACTAAAAATGACTGCTAATGCTGTGATGCATCAAGGCAGTGAACCCAAGTCTGGCCTGTTGGTGGCAAAGCAGGACTGAGCTCGGTCTGAGGAAGCAGAAAGGATTTGTTTTCATTGCCCCAGCCCCCACTCCTCCTTTCCATCTTCTGTCTCCTTAATAAGTTATTGGAGCAGGAGAAACCGATGTATTAGACCCGTCCTGGAACACAGGGGGAGAACTCAATGACTACAGAAGGTCAAATGTAATAGATCCATCAAGAACAAGAGATTTGTTTTCATTTGAAAGGGGAATAGGATTTGTATTTTGTGTGCATCATAGTGAGGGAGAAACAAGAAAAAAAAAAAGCTGCCTCGTTGGCTCATGGAGGTGCCATTTTGTTTGATGGAATGTAAGTGACCAAAAAAAAAAAAAACATTTTGCAATGAGGGGAAGCATCAGTGGCAAAGTCTGACTTTAGCACCACACAAGGCCTGCATTTGTGACTAATTACATGACTCCATTATTTTTTTCTTTACCACAGAACCCAATGGGGTTACACACACTGATAGAGTAAGAATTCCAGCTGGATCCACAGCTCTGACTTAATATTTGCTAAAGCGTCGAGTTTCTTTTATGTCTAACAAGGATGATGAATATAAACATGAATTGCAGAGGTGTCGGAGACTGATTCAGGGAATAATGAGTCTGAATTTATTGAAGACATTGCTGCACTTTGAAGGCCAAACACTTTGATATTTGAGAAGAGATGAGCTGCTTGCCTCCACCCCTTCCTGGTGTATTTTTGTCCGCCACATCCGAAGTACCGGGAGGTCACGTGACATGAAGAGATTGAACTGCTGTCATTTTCTCTTACCGTCTTAAAATATCTTGCCTTTCTTTCTCATGCTCTGTCTGTAACCCTTCCCCTCTCGCTGCTTTCTTTTTTGAAATTTGCAGACTAATGGTGAAGATTTGACTGTAAAGAAGGTGACAAGGGTCATGGAAAGGATTTTGACTTTGTACTCGCAGTGTACTTGAGCTCAGGATTGTATGTGCTTTACCATGCTCAGGCACAGCTCCCCTCAAATCCTTGAGCAGGTGCTTAAGTGCCCATGTTATTGAGGGGCCAGCAGCAATTTATGAGGACTTTTACATTTCTGGCTTCACCAGTAAAATCCTCCCTTCAATTCAAACCCCACAAGTGCTTTATTCACTGTGAATATCTCTCAATATGCAGCAGGGAATGCAGTTCCTTGTTAATACCTTCCACTCTGTTAAACAAAAGGAATAGGCAATGTAGCCTCATAAGTTGAGCCACAGTTTTTTTTTTTTTCTCCCATAGCTGAATGACTTCATCATAAGAAACCATTGAGCTTGTTTTCTCTCCCTTTGTTTGCTAAAAGAATTGTCTGAATAAAACAGCTTGATTGTTCTTTGTGTTGCATAAGGTAGCAACACAACAATGGCTGACATTAGACACTCTAATCAAAAATTCCTCTGTATTCATATCATCACCCTGTTTCTCCTCTCACAAACCACAGCCCTGATTCCTCTTGTCTTCTCCACTGCTGAGCATGCAGTAAGAGGTTTTTGTCTCTACCTCTACCTGTCTGCCAGCTCTCACATCAGCCTCCACGCCCCTCCAGCTTCACAGATGTACCAGATGACGTCTTTGTATAATCAAATGATATTGATCTGCTTCTCCAACAGCAATTGTCAAGGAAGGACAGTCAGAACAGCTCCCAACATAGTGTCTCCAGCCACCGGAGCGCCCACACTGACTCGCCCGTGCACCCATCCCTGGCACCCCCTCTTAGTGAGAGCGTTGCTCCTCCACCCCCATCTCAGCCCCTGCCAGGCCTGCCGCCCCAGGACTCCCCGGCAGACGGGACCATCCAGAGAAAACCGGACCCCTTTAAGATCTGGGCCCAGTCGAGGAGCATGTATGAAAGTAGGCGTAAGTATAATATTATTTGGTGGCGGTTGGATGAGGGCTGCATGGGGCTGTTGGCTCGGTGGAGACCCTTGGTGTGTTTAAAATGGTACTGCACGTTTTGGAGGAAGATTTGGGATGAGAGATGAGTCTTGTGCATGTAAGTAACTGGCATATGTCCTTAAACAAAAGCAACAATGACCCGACCTTTGCTTGTGATCTTGTTCGGTCTCTGAAAAGGAATGTGGTCACCATTTGGTGCTTAGGGTGTCATACATAGACTTATTCTCCATACATACATACATACATACATACATACATACATACATTCATTCATACATACATACATACATACATACATACATACATACATACATACATACATACATACATACATACATACATACATACATAATTCATATAACCAATCCACAAAGAACTTAAGATGAAAATCACACGGTAAAATGTAAGTTCAACTCAATTAAATGTAATTCATAGCCCTAAGGATAAATAGTGGGTCTAATAATTCCAATGTTGTAATTGGGATTTATAGACTTATAAATTTTAACATTGATTGGTTCACTATTACTTCTTATTTAAAGGGAGTTTCTTCTAGCCTCAATCGATCTCAATTGATCAATGAACCCACCAGGCCTAATCTGAAGAACCCTTTAAGATCTACTCTAATTGATTTAATTTTTTCTAACAGGAGTGACAAAATCATTGCAAATAGTGATGATTTAAGGATTAGTGATCATTGTCCTATTGCATGTATTAGGAACACACACTTGAAGAGAGCTTCATCACGAATTATAGTTAAGAGAAATGTAAGAAATTATAATGAAAAAGCTTTTCTAAACGACCTCTGTGATAGTGACATTCATCTTACAGCTGGAATTCATAAGCTTGGTACCTCACTAAAGAGGCATCCCACTGGGTTTCATTTAAAAAATAAATGTACGTCCCTTGTGAGAAAGATTTAATCTGATTATTATTTGAACTTGATCTCTAGCCTTTATTAAACCCTGCAAAATTTTGTAAGGTGGTAAAATCTAATAAAAGCCATTCTGCTACCTCCCTACCTACTAATGTCAAGTTTGATGATCGCTTAGTATATGATCATAGTGAGATCTGCTCTGCCTTTAATAGTCACTTTGCAGCTTCTGGTCACATCTTTGAGGACAAGGACAGTGGATCCCCTCCTACTAACACAGACCATCTTTTTATTAATCATGATTATGTACCTACTCCAAATCACACCTCTAAGTTTATTCTGGATCCTGTCTCTCTCAGCGTAGTTATTAAGGCTCTTCAAACCATTGATCCCAAGAAATCTACTGGTGAAGACAATTTAGATCCTTTTTTTCTTAATTTTTCTGCTCTTCTAATTGCTGAGCAAATAAATCGCATTTTTAACCTTTCTATTTCTGCTGGTGTAGTTCCCAGAGTCTGGAAAACTGCTAATGCCGTCACTCTGCATAAGGGTGGAGAAAGGAGTGATCCAAATAACTATAGACCAATATCCAAATTGTCTTGTTTAGCTAAAATTCTAGGGTCACTTGTAAATTGTCAACTTAAGGAATTTCTCACCACAAACTCTGTTCTGAGCCCGCATCAATCCGGGTTCAGGCCTTTGCACAGCACTCTTTCTGCCATCACTTTGGTTGTTAATGACATTATGCCTTGGATGAGAAAAAACATTGTGCTGCCATCTTTTGGACCTCTCCAAGGCATTTGACACTGTTGATCATTCCTTGCTTTTACATACTTAAAGTAAGTTGGTTTTAGTTCAAATGCATGTGCATGGTTCCTGAATTACCTATCTGATCAGCAGCAGTCAGTAAACTTTGGAACTATTTTTTCAGAGTTTTTAACGATAACTAAGGGTGATCCAAAAGATTCAGTTCTGGGAAGGGTTGAGTTCCATTCACATTTCAACCAGTACACTTACTGGTACCTGAAATTCGGTATCAGTACCCTAGGGTATCTTTTTTTCAGAACTATACTCTCTCTGTAATAACAAAGTAATACGTAATAACAAAGTGATACTACTTTGTTATTCAGAGAGACCATACGTAAACATATGGTCTCATATGCACCGTGACGTCTTTCAGAGCACACAAACACTGTAAACACACCTGTTACCTGCCGGAAACACCGCGGCTACACCTTATTTTAATACAGTCTATGGGCTACACACAGCATGGCACAGCTATGCTGACGATGCTAGCCATGCTAACTAGCAGCTAGCTGCCGAGCAGGCTGGTAAAATGGATAAATATGTGTTAAAACTTACTTAGAAGGTGCTCTCACTCTCAGTCCCACGAGGTACCGAAAGTTGGCACCAATTGTTCTAACGTGAATAGGTACTAAGTAGTACCAACATAATTTGGTCAGTACCCTTAAAAGTACCAAGGTCAGTACCAAACCCTAATTCTGGGTCCAGTTCTTTTTACAATTTATATTAATATTTTTTCATCTTGAACTAACAGCCATGCACATTTGTACGCAGATGATACAATGTTGTATTGTATTGCAGACTGCAACAGTCCTCTAATGTTCTCCGAGCTGCACTTAATGATCTTAAACTTGTATTGAATGCACATAAAACTAAGTTTCTATCATTTTCTAAAGCTAGAAGAAATGATAGCAAAAACTTTCATATTTCCACTTTACAAGGATCCATTACAGAGAGTTACAGAATATAAATACCTTGGTATTTGGATAGATGACAAATTCACATTCAAATTTCATATAGACAATGTTGTCAAAAAATTACAACAAAGAATTGTTTTTTGTATAGAAATAGAACAAACGTTCCTATGCTTTGTAGGAAAGGGATTGTTAAAGCTGTTTTTCTCTCTGTTATGGATTATGGTGATGTAATTTATAGGCATGCCTCTGCCTCTACTCTTAAGTCCTTGGATGCTGTTTATCATTCTGCCCTTAGGTTTATTACTCATGATGTTTATAGCACTCATCATTGCATCCTGTATGAAAAAGTTGGGTGGTCTTCACTGTCTGAGAGACGTGATATGCATATGTATTTGTTTATCTATAAGGCCTTTATTGGAAAGCCGCCATCTTATATCACATCTATGCTAGATTGGTCCTCTGGACCACATCACACTCAGTCTAACGACTGGCTTTCACTGCAAGTCCCTCGAATTTATACAGAGCTTGGAAAATCTGCTTTCGGTTTCTATGTTCCGACCACCCGGAACTCTTTGCAAAGCACCCTAAAAATTAATACTTTGGTAACCTTTCCTGCTTTGGACAGAGTCAGACTAGCTGTGTCCCCTTGCTTCCAGTGTTCATGTTAAGCTACTTGCTGACTGTTTGCAGCTTCATATTTATTATATGTATATTTTTCATAGTTTGTAGCAGAGTGATATCAATCTTTTCATCTAACTCTCGTCAGCAGTTCTTCAGTCAAGTTGAATCATGAGATATGGTTTTACTGTATATGAATCAAAGTATGTATCATTGTGTAGTCTCTGGAACTTTGAAAGCTACAAAGTTAGCTTTGACTTTATTATCATTTCTGCCCAGCATCAGAATCACAAGCTTCCCACATGTTCTCGGTCAAGTCCTTTAAAAGTTACGAGATGCCACTTTGGTCCAATTGTCGACAATGGCACCATTGACACACTTTTACACTAGACTTCCCTTTAGAGACACTTGGGCGTATAATTAGCAGCAGTAGTGGAGTGGATGTCAGTGGATTGCATATCTCCCTCCTTCTTGTCTAGCCTTGCCAAAGCAAGGGGATAGCTCCAATTAAAAATAACCCTCAGATCCACTGTCAAGAAAAAAAAAAAACAAGAGAGGAGGAGAAAAAAACAGGAGTCTGCAAGGGCTGAGAAACCTGAACATCTAATCACTTTCCCAGGCGACACTTGTCAAGGATTTTCATTATTTAGATGTCTATGAAGAAGAATGTGAAAAGAAAGGCTGAGCGTGGGCTAGTAGTGCCTGTTGGCAAGCTGCCGTGAAGGGCTGAGAGGACAATAGTGTTTGATTTTAAAAAGGAAATAAAGAATAGAGATGGAGAGTGGAAGAAACCATGACCAAGGGGGAGATTATGTCTACATGCCTGTCCGAAGGTGATGGAGTCTCAACAGGGGTTTTCTAAATTGCTCGGTGCAAAATGGAAAGGCACGCAAAGGGGAGCGCAAAGGATAATGAAAGAGGGAAGCAGCATTCTGTAGAAACAGAAATGGAACATAAAACAGAAATGTTAGGATAAGAGAAAGGTCAAGCTGTGGCAGATCAAGGGATTCCACGGTATAGAAAAGCAGAGAAGAACACACAGAGAATGACAGCTGACCTGTAACAGCAGGCGTAAATCCTCCGCTCCCTCATGCTGCATTGAGCTCTTGTCCATAAAGTCCTGCAGCATGCACCCCATAGGGCTCAGGCTTCCGCTAAGGCGAAGGCATTTCTCTACGCAACATTCCCTGTAATGAAAAGTTCTGCTGAGATCAAGGTCTTAAATGCACCGTGTGGTGAATGATTTCCATTTGCAGAAAAATCCCTCTAAAAAACTCACACAGCATTAAACTACTCTGAACACCAGGGCCAGAGAGGATAGAAGACTCGCCCATGCTTTATGAGCCCTCATTTTGATTATTGTCTGGTTTTAACATGTTCCCAGTTTAATTTCCTCACTGTTTGAACCATCGACGCTCGTTATTTGCAGTCCTCACCTGTAGCACGGCAGCTCCACACAGGTCCATCCATCTCTGTAAAATATTGATCGATTCACACCCAGTTGCCCCACTGCGGGGATCACTTATGGATCTGTTAATCGTCGGGAGCAGGGTGTAAACGGGCAGGTGACCCTCCCAAGTACGGGTGCAGATTGTGACAGTTAGCCTTTGACTCCTCCTTTCCCAGTGCCTCCACAGTTACATTGTGATAGATTGGAGGAGATGGCTGCACTCCGCAGGGATTTTAACTGTTGACTGAAGGAACAGATTGGAAGCCGGCTGCTTATGCCTTCTGCCACCCTGCCGCCTCTTAGTGGCTTTAGTGGCCTTGGCAGCAGTGGCCTCTGCTAGAGCGAAGGAAATCTCCCAGGGAGTTTGCTCAGAGGTGCATGTTTGTCGGTCACGTATAACACAGCTGTGACCATACAAATGCATATGTGAATAAATATACTTAAAGCAAAGAAGATCATGTGTACACCGAAAGGAGACCACACACATATACACACACACTTGTTCCTTCTCTCCCCTGGTTCCCAGTAGCCCCCCTGAGGCCCCCCCCTTTCTGTTTCTCTGCTACATGAACCATGAGCTGTCAGTCGCTGCGGTGCTTTTGCACAGCACCTTTCTTGTGCCTAGTATGCTCACACGCAGGCACACACACACTCGCTTCTTTCTCTTGTTGATGGGAATTGACTGTGAACTAGCCACACTCAGGCCTCCTGCTCAATAATATATAGCCTATTCCAGCATGTATTAGCACCTCTGCCGGGTGGAAAGTGCTCTATAATGTAGGGAAGAGTGGAAATGGAGTTGCATCTCACACATTGCTTCATAAAAGAAACAGTGTAGTGTTATCTGTTGGATTAGTAATGTCCAGTGTGTTTTTGAAAAGCCAAGAAAGAAGTAAAAAAAAAATATTTTTGACATCAGAGGGGAGTTTCAGCCAGATCAGTTCTAATTATGAGAGCAATGAATGAGGGTGCTCTGGATTTTTTTGGCAGCCTGTCTGGCTTTTGATAGTTTATTTAAGCTTGATACCTATGCTCTTCGCCCAAAATAGATCCCTCTAGTCTTTTGATGGATCGGTTGTTTGTTCTTTTCTCAAAGCCTCAAGACAGTTTGTTTGTGCAAAGTGCTTTCTTAGTGACAAAGCGTAGAACAGTTGGGAGGATGATTATTCGCATGTTGACAGAAGCAGGGGGTTGGCTTGACTCCCTGAGAACAATGGGTGCATCCATTATGGCCATACTGATGTCTGCAGCCCTCTTTATGACAAAGAGTTTTTACAAATTATATTAAATGGCTAATGGCATGTTAGTGCTGAATTCTTCTTGTACTGAGAGTCTCCTGGGCTGATGGTTTGTATTAATTGTAGAAATGTTAATGATGGTTTGTTGATTTTCCAGTTCCAGACTTCCAGGAGCAGGACATTTTCCTGTGGAGGAAGGACACAGGGTTCGGCTTCAGGATCCTTGGAGGCAACGAGCCAGGAGAGCCAGTGAGTCTGTCGCTCCTGCTTTCTGTCTCTCATACGTTTGCTTTTGCTTTTCAATTCTCATTATTTACAGTGTGAACAATGTATAAACTACAACCAACAATTCTGTAACCCGAATGATTAAAAGGACGTTATATCCCAGCTGTAGAACAGCATCTATACAGTTTTTTAAGCATATCTTTTTTTTTTCTCTGTACCTCCTGTTTTCTATTTTATCTTCCTCCTGTGTGTAGTTCTGAGCTCCTGTGTTGGACTGAAATTCATATTGGTGATTTCTGCAACAAAGTTTCTCTTTGATCTGGCCAATGTAGCCTCAGTCACTTTTTTCTTCCATTTTTTAAAAAGGAAAAGTTGTTTGTTCTTGTTCACTGGCCTGCACTGCGTATTTTGAAGGAACAAAATAATGATTTACGGTAGAGTTTGGCTCAAGTCACTATTGAGGCGGGCTGGAATGAAGAGTAAAGATGTACTAGTGAGGTTTAAATTGTAGCAGACCTGTACCTTTATGCCTTTGAATTCTTATTTATATGTGTTCCTATTCTTTTGATTCAGGAAAATGCATTGTTTGACTTCTTTCCATGTACTATATAAAATCTACAGCACATAGCTGATGGCAGTCATCACATGTTGCTCTAGATTTGTGCACACAGTCTCATCAATCTACTTTGGGTGTGTTTCAGATATATATCGGCCACATAGTGAAATACGGTGCAGCGGACGAGGATGGGCGCCTGAGGTCCGGCGATGAACTGATATGCGTGGACGGCACAGCAGTGGTGGGCAAGTCGCACCAGCTGGTGGTGCAACTGATGCAGCAAGCGGCTAAGCAGGGTCACGTCAACCTCACCGTGCGACGCAAAACCAGCTACGGCGGTAAGACACATGAGGGTCAAGACGAGGGAGCAGCCCAGCCTATTAGAGAACAGCTGACGGGTCCAGAAAAGTCTGTGCTCAGCAATCATTCACATAGTGCTTTAATATATTTCTGCTGGTCGAAGTTCAAAAACTATACTGAATACTATAATGAATCCATTTTGCGAACAAAATCGGATGTCTTTATTATGCCATTACAGCCTCTGCTTTAAAGTACAACAGTATTGAGTCACTGAAAAGCGCTCTGTACTTTACACCTCCAAGGCCCCCATTTATTTTCATCACAGTTCCATCAGGAGCCTGGGGGACCTGCTCGCTGTGTGCAGGAGTCACTCCCTCTCCTTCCTCTGTAATAGTCTGGGTGTGTAACGGCAGGAAGCGTTTGGCCGCTGCAGCAAGCAAAGGCCCCCCTGCCCTATCACTGCCTTCACACTGCTCAGCTCAGCCCCGCGCCGCTCCTCAGAAGGCGATAAAGAAAGGCCCATAAACATGATGAAGAGGGTGGTCAACCTTCGGCCCGATGACAGCGGCCAGACATTAGTGCATTGCTGCTCTCCGTCTGCCTCAGAACGCCTAGATTATGAGGCGCCTTCCTTGAGCAGCTGTACAGGAAATGAAATGTGGAATGAAACGTCCAGATACAAAAGGCGGACTGCGTCTTTAGTTCATCTTTTGTTCGGAACAGATCAGAGGAGATATTGTTGGAGAGGCTCTTCTACCCAAGCTGTCTCACCGGCTTTTCTTTTATCATATCAACATGAAGTAGTTGTGTTAGGAGAGAAAAGGACCTGTTCTGATTTACAATCTGTTTTATTTTCAGATTGTACAGATGATGTAACATTTTGCTTTGTTGTCATATCTTGACAGTTTTAATGTTATCTTGCCTTATTATGCACCAATTACTTTACTTCTACTTCTCCATTATCTCCTCAGCCTCTTATGTAACACTGGGTGGCCTAATTTTTATGTTTGTCTTCAGTCTCCTCTTGATCTTCTTGTTGTGTCCTCTGTCGTTTCCCTACATTATTTCCTCTTGAACTCCACACTTTATATCTCCATCTCTCTCATCTTATTCTCCTCTGCTATCTCTAGTTAAAGCAGAGGGAGACGTGCCTCCATCGCCGGCGTCCTCCCACCACAGCAGCACCCAGGCGCCCAGCCTGACGGAAGAGATAGGAAAGCGCACCCCGCAGGGCAGCCAGAACTCCCTCAACACTGTCAGCTCCGGCAGCGGCTCCACCTCCGGCATCGGCAGCGGGGGAGGGGGCGGAGGGGCCGGGGGCAGCGGCAACACTGTGGTCGCTGCAGCAGCTGCCGCCACCACCTCCTCTCAGCCCCCCAACACCATCTCCACTGTTTCCACATCCGCCTTGCAGCCCTACGATGTAGAGATCCACCGCGGCGAGAACGAGGGATTCGGTTTTGTCATCGTCTCGTCGGTGTCGCGACCCGAAGCCGGCACCACCTTCGGTAAGAGAGTTCTCTCTTTTTTTTTTTTTTTTTTGTAGCGTCACAAAAGTCACAAAACATTTTCAGGCACATTGTTATTGATCATACATGCAAATATTACAGAGATCAACTCCACTCAGCCAAACATGAAACACACTCTTTTAGCTTTCCCTCATCACCGAGGCCTTTTATCTTCCTGTCGTCTTTATGGGCTGCCTGTATCATCCGTAAAACCAGTGAACACTAAATAGCCTGACAAACAGTGCAGATTCTGGCTATTTACAGTCTCACCAGATCAATACCAACACTCTTCAAAGAAGTGGTTCTTCTTTCTCATTTTTGTCTGAGTCTTTCAAAACCAAGACACTGAAACCCTTTCTTCGCCTGCAGCTGCTGCTATACTCGCACAGGGCTTTCATAATTGATCAAAAGTGAAGTGGGTCTTACATAAGGCACTTGTATTATTCAGCTGAACTTAAATGGCTTCTGCCGAGCAGGTTGGCACTAAAAGCCTAATGACAGCTTAATGAGAAGGAGTGCTGTAAACAGGATAAATAGGGAAAATGACCTGTTTGAATAACATTTATTTTACAGCACAGGATCATGGAGATGCACTGATTGAAATAACATCATAATTTTAGGTTATCTTGCATCACTTCACTAATAGTAAATATCGTAATATGTTTTTCAGCCATACAATGTGTCTCTATCTGATCTCCTCTCACACATCCTTTCATCATTCAGGTCAAATTGACTCTACTTTGCTTTTTTACAAACTAGTAGTGTCCTTTCTATGTAGCGCACTCTTTGCCATGACTTCCTGCCTACACCACTACGGCATTTCACTGTGCTCTACGCTCTTATCTCTCTCAGTGTGGGTGGACTGAAAAACACCTGAAAACGCTCAACTTTCCAAGTTGGCTTTCAAAGTGGCAAAGCTCCTCTTCACAGGCCAGAGTAGGAAGCACAGACCAGCTTTATTTGATTTGATATGACATGTGAACTCTAACGGAGACCCGTCGGCTACATGAAAGTTTCAAACTTAGTTGTTGCTTTCCGATACGTCATTGTTGCATAGCAGTGATGGTGTCAGAAACCAGTTCATCCATACACTCCATACTGTAGTTGGAGAGAAGCACTTTATTTTGTACAGAAATGTAGCAGCATTCTCTCGCTCATCCACTCTACACTCAATATTTTACAGGCCAAAATGGTTAGAATCAGTTAAAAAAGACAGGAAGAGGAATAATAGTGCAAAGTCAGATGAGGAATAAAAGGAGTGATTGCACGCTCCGTTTCTCTGCAGTGACTGATGTCAGACTGCTGAAAGAGAGCGAGAGAGCACAAGAGAGAGAGAGAGAGATTGGGGGAGAGAAACAGAGAGACCTCAGGGTAGTTGGTGAGATGTCAGCTCTGATGTATGTTTGTTGTCTCCAACTTTCTGCAGGTGCAGGTCTTAGAGATATTAGAGATGCAGACAACACAACACAGTTTTTTCCATTATTATTAGCTTTTTGCTGCAGAGACTGTCATGCAAATATAATAATTATACCCATTTTAGAAATTTGGAGCTGGAGCAGCTTTACGAAAAAGAGGGGAGGGAGACAGACAGGGCGGAGGAGGACGAATACATTGGATATGGAGTCAAGTTCAGTATTTTCCAATGATTAATTTGAGAAAACCAATTTACAGGGAAAGTACTGAGAACTACAGTATGACAGATTCTTTTATTTCTTTGCAGAGCACATGATTTTTCCCCTCTTTGCAAACGCTTGCGTTTTGTCCCGCTGTATATCTGATCAGCTCCTCTCAGTGACTTTGGCTTGGCTGGCTGTTGGCTGTAGGTGAATTAACGCTTAACCTTTTCATCCTCTTTCTCTACTCCTTTTCCCCCTTTCCCTCTCCAAACGCTATCCAACAACACAACAAACACACACACACACACACCGAATCACACACATCGCAACATGTCAATGGTGACCATAGCTGGCAATGCATGTGTGGCCATGCCCCACAAAATAGGCCGTATCATCGAGGGAAGCCCAGCGGACCGCTGTGGGAAGCTGAAAGTCGGCGATCGCATCCTGGCGGTGAACGGATGCTCCATCACCAACAAGTCCCACTCTGACATCGTCAACCTCATCAAGGAAGCCGGGAACACGGTCACACTACGCATCATTCCTGGTGACGGTGAGTACAAATCACAGCAGCTCAGACTCCATTTTTCCAAGCTTGATCATAATACTTTCATTTTTTTGTCTAATAGTTGAAGTTGTAGTCAAAATAGGGAGCCAGCACCCTCAGGGGTCCCTAAAAGGTGCTTTCAATAATCCTTGGAAAGGTGCGGGATCTCACCAACCAGCACACTCTGATATCCCATTCAGCCAAATCCCATCTCATTTAGCCAAATATACAATATTTTTTGGGTCCTTATATTAATATATTTGGCAACTATTGCACAAGAGCTCATTCATCAAGGTTGGTGAATGAGGGTGTGTGACTTTCCTCAATAAAATGCTAATGTAAGCCAATCAACACAATTATCAACTCTTATTAGTATTATTACATAGTGTGAGTGTTAATGAGGAGCAAGACTAGCTGTGAACTTTCCTGAGTGGTGCTTATGTATGCCTGTAGTGTTACATAAAGCTTGCAGTTTCTTCACTTGCTTTCAAAGTGACTGGAACACCCCCACAGTGTTGACAGAACTGCCTCTTTAGGGATATTTGGCAACTTTTCTCAGCCTTTGCATTTCTGCCTTCGGCATGCCTGCACTTTTAAAACATGCAAGAGTAATTTAGATGTGTGTGTGTGTGTGTGTGTGTGTGTGTTTCAGAGATAGAAAGAGAGATGCACAACTTCCTCTGTGTATGTGGGTGTGTTTTTTTTTTTTTTTTTTTCTGTCAAAGTGTTTTTAAGGAAAGTTTGTGCACATTGTATGTTGTGCTCTCGCTACTTCGTGCTGACAGATCACCCTGGCATGCTTCACAAATACTGTTTAATTAAGTGTATGTGTGTGCGCGAGGAAGCCGATGCTCCCTGTCAACCTGCGCACTAGTAGAAATTGGAGCTATTTGTCCACCGCTCGTTGCTTTTCCCGCTCACTTCTTATGGATGAAGTGTTTTGGGTTTTTTTTTTTTTTTTTTTTCCTGCGGAGCGGTTGATGAGAACAGGGAGCCAGAATTGCTCTGCCAAGAAGACACAGAGAGCAAGAGAGAAGGCGTCAGGGAAAGAAATAACCGGATATGCTTTATCGGAAAGTTCTGGTTTTGTGTTTACGCGCATGTGTCAAACAAACACACGCCGTCTGACACGCAGACAGAGAGAGTGACAGGGAAAGATTGTGGCTTGTGTTTCTAAGTCGTGTCTCTGCCGCTGTTTACACATGGCTGAGCACGCCTATTTTTATATGGATCAATCCTGTCTAAACTTTCTGACGGGAATAAATACTATTGCAAGAGGCTCTACTAAGGTGAAGTCAGGTTCAGCTGCTTTTCATTGAGCTCACCTCTCCCCTGTGTGGGAGCACAGCAGGAGTTTTGTAGAGGGTGATGCTCGATACGTCTGCAATGACGAGGAAAACAGGCACGGAGCTCTTTCTGCTGGTGCACTGTGATGCATGCACAAACAGCCAATGCCTTCATCAAAGCTTATGTCTCTGCAGCATAGACTTGAGGCGCAGACCAAGCACAGCATTGCTTTCCATTGTGCGAGAAAGAGGAGATAGACGTGCCTGAGGTGATATGATGTGTCTTTTTTTTTTTTTTTTTTTTTTTTTAGCACAACCTGGGGTATATTGTGTAGTACAGCCCTCCCACTATCCACTATCTCCTCTACCTCTCTTCCTGTCTCTGCTCCTCTTTCTCTTTCTCTCTCCTGAATTTCTCATTTTGATTGTTCCTGCCTCCCCTACCTAACTCAGCCCATCCAGGGCGGGAGGGCATATTGCCAGGGCCAGAGACAAATTACAGAAACAGCTCAGTGCTTTTTTTTTTTTTTTTTTTTTTTCCTGTGCGCTGTGAATGTTTTTAAGCGAGGCAGGCTAAAAGAGGCAGTGGGTCACGAGCGGAACAGAGGACAGAGAGAACGGAGCTTATTCGTTTAATTTCCAGACAGAAAACAGTTGGAGGAGAGATAAACGGAGAGAGGCAGCAGAATGGAAGGAGTGGGATATGCAAATGAACAGATGGAGGGGCGAATAGGGTTTACGGGGACAAATGTGAGGCGGTGAAAGTGAGAAATGAGCAACAGAAAATGTGAGAATGTAACACAGTTGATGCCAGGAATTCATAGAGGGGGGTGGAGATCTTCAGCAAGGACCTCATGCTGAGGAACAAGCTGAAACATTGGGCCTCAAAAAAACATCTTTCCGAAGCAAATTGCTCCGTGGTGGGAGGCGGTCATGTGACAGTCACAGAGATATTAGAGGAGAATATTATACTCTACAGTTGATGTTACACTGTCAGCTGCAACACAAGATGATACTGGACCTGCAAAGAGACACAGAGGCAGCTGTCGGAGTGAGAGACAGTTTCCAACAACCGCTGATATGTAGCGGTTGCTGCGCCAAAATAAGAATCTGTTCCTATGATTGCTTCTTGCACGAGACCCAATGATCACACGCTCGTGTTCACTCAGAATTAGATGGGTCTCCTCTCTACAATCTGAAATGAGCCCCGCCCCGCCCACGCTGAAGCTTGATTGGCAGAGTTTGTACCTCGTGGGTAATGGGCAATTGAAGAGTTAAGCCAACATGCTCCAAAGGGACAAGTGGGGGGTGGAGGAGATGAATAGATGAATAGATGAGAGGAGGAACTAACTGTGAGAGGAATAGCGAGTAGGGGACTGAGCAGAGAGGGGTGGAGAGTTGTAATCAAATAAAGGATACCTGTAGATAGCCAAGAAAGATTAGGTTGTTAAGGAGAAGAAAGGATTCTTTATGCAACAAGAGAAGTGTAATGACGCCCCGTTTTTTTTGCTGTCCGAGCCCAGCATGATTTACTGATAACACAGAATGATTGAATCAGTGCAAAGATAAAAGGCAAAATAACCAGGAGCTTTCATGTCCCTTGAGCTTGCAAGCGCATGTTTCCTGTTGGATAATTCACAGGCAGACAGGAGCAGTTTCATTCCAAAGTGAGATGTACACCTTTTGGAAAAAAGAAACGCCCTTTGACAAGATGATTGATAGCACACATGTGAAGCGCTGTATTACTCTGGTGTCCTGGAGCTTGGTTAAGCAGTTGAGGAAGCCTGGAGGCTGATGCTGGTGCTGGTGGTCCCCTGGGTCAGCTAATGTTTGTAGCTGATAGTTCCTGAATTTACACAACTGTTCACGCTTGGAAAAAAAAAGAAGAACATTTTCCACATGTGAAATATGGATTTAATTCCATCTCACAGAGACGGGACACTACAGATGCTTCTATTGGAGTATTTTATGTAAATTAGAATGTATTGAATTAGCAGCTGTACAGAAGGAGCCTGTGTCAATACGCTTTAGTCTGTGTAGCAAGAATTTTTATGTTTGCTGGAAGCAGAAAGGTTCTTGAAAAGTGTGGAAAAAAATCACACAGGCTGTCAAGTAAAGCAATCATTTTCCCAAATGCTCCCCATTTTTCTTTTTTTTTTCTTTTTTTTCTTAAAAAAAAGCCAGTTTGGTTGCCTCAGACATTTTATTGTGTGTGCCTAAAATTATGTCAGACTGTTGACATGACAACCTCTTTCTTCTGTCACACTCAGAGTCATCAAATGCATCTTTATTGACCAATGCAGAGAAGATCGCCACTATAACCACCACTCACACACCTCAGCAACAGGCTGCACCTGAGGCCAGGTAAGGGGCACACTGGGAAAATGAGTACTTTGGAAAGAACATGAATAGTCTTTTAAAAAGGCTGCAGAATGGTTTTTAAATTACATGTTAAATTTGCACATTAAATGTATCAGTCAATGCTTTAAATGTGTTAAGTCTCTGATTTGATTCTTAAATATTTCAGTTGTTATATAAAAGATGCTATCTTTCTGTCACAGGAACAATACCAAACCAAAACAGGAATCATTTGAGTTTAAAGCCCCACAAGGCCCTCCTCCTCAGCCCCCAACACAACCAGTCTCAGCCCAGGTAAGGAAGGACACTCCAGCCATCCATTCACCCATCGTTTCATTCATCCATCCATCCATTTTTACGTCTCCATCAAATACCCCAGCGATCCACACTCCATCCCATCAAACTTCCTGCCAACATCCACATTTGTCTTGTTATAAATCCATCCAGCTGTTTTAGCACCCACGGACCCATTTATCCTCTCGCCCTCCATGCATCAACCAATCCATCCACCCACCCACTCACCCACCAGCCCAAGGACAAACAAAGTGTATTTTTATTTATTTCTTTTTCTCTGTACGTCTACCTGCTGGCATTATCGGATTCTGTGCATTAAGGGAAGCCTGTTTGCTTTCAAAGTAACCCCTCAGTCCACTGTGTTCACTGCTGAATTAATCTGGCGCTGTAGAGATGGCGCTCGCAGATAGCATTGATCCTTCAGCAGAGGAGATTAGGAGGGCGTGAAGACACGGAGCTGCTGTGGCTGTCTGCCTGTCCTTGCAGTACCCGGCCCTTCTTTCTCTCTCTATCTGTGCCCTCTCTCTTTTTGTACACCCCGAGCCCAAGGCATCAATAATTCAGCATCCTTACACCTGAGCATATGCATGTACACATACACACATAGACATACACACACATACAGGCTGGCACAACTATTAGAAAGGTGTGACTTTCCTGAAGGTGGCATTTGTCCCATGGTCCTGAAATAGGAACTCACTTCAAAGGACACTCACACACACACACTTCAAATCTGAATCACAAAAGTGACCTTGATGCAAATGTGTCTTTCTCCCTCCCTCTCGTGTGTGTGTGTGTGTGTGTGTGTGTGTGTGTGTGTGTGGGGTCTGTCACCATCAGGATGCTGAGTTCTACTCAGTGGACCTGGAGCGAGACAATAAAGGCTTTGGCTTCAGCCTGCGGGGAGGCAGAGAATACAACATGGACCTGTACGTGCTGAGGCTAGCTGAGGACGGAGCAGCTGTCCGCAACGGAAAGATGAGGGTACGGACACAATGTACTGCAGGCATGCACTAACCACAAATCAGCATTTTTACACGTTTTATCCTATGTAGACATGTAGAAGATGCAAAAGACTTCATTTCTTATGCTTTTTTTTCTCAGGGACTTGCATATCAGAAGAGTATTTTTGTTAAAGCTGCAGATTTTACACATGGTGTACAGTTAACTTGTCATAGGATGAGGTATTCAGCCTGTGAAAACAGTTGTATAATATCCTCTGTTGCCTGCTGCTGTTGGAAGAGCTTTCTAGTGATATCATCAGGGTCATCTTGGCTTGGTGCTGGAGATTACAAATTTATGACGGAAAGCCTGCTTTACAAACTGGGGCGGCGGATTTTGAAAGTGTAATGAAAGATGTTTCATCATGGGAATTGCTGGTCCACTACTTTTAGAGCTTGACCCATGCGAGAGAGTGAAAGTAAAGATATCTTGGCCTCAGCGGCGATGATCTTTCTCTTTGAATGTGTTTCTTGTAAGTCTCCCAACTTTGTGGAGTGGCGAAACTAAAGCGCCCCTTTGATATCACACTGCATCAAAAAATATTTATTTTTGGTAACTATGTGTCCCTTGAAAATGAGATCTAAATCTCATTTAGAAATACCTGATTAGACGAAAATTAAGTTTGAATACAAAACTTTTAAAAAAAAAAATGGGGATGCTATTATTAACCTGCATCCTTTGGAACCACCCTGGTCCATCTGAACTGTTCTGGCTAATTATGTTTATTATGTTACATTAATAATAGATAATTCTCGCAACTGTTTTCGTTCATTCTACTCTGTTTTGGTCTTCTTGGATTTTGTCTCATTACTAAGTTCTATATCCTGCCATGTTTTTTTGGGGGGTTTTTTTTTTCAAAGGAAACGTCTTAATGAGGGCAGTGCTTGCAGATCAGCACTGTAACCACTAATTAATACTAAGAAGGTGATGATGAAGAATAATGGGGCTCTATCATCATATTATCAGCTCTGTTGGAGACATTTGGAGATGGGCAGTAATTGGGACAACACAAGTCTTCTCCTTTCTGTCTTTTAACCATAAAGAATAGGAAAAACATTGTAATAGCATAACAGCAAAAAGGACTGATGCACAATTCTGTACTTACAGCTCAACAACAAACAAGTCTGTAATTACAGTACATGCCTGTTAATTTTGCCTAGTGTTGTGTACTCATGCTGATATGATAATTCCATGTTTTCAGGTGCAGTCTCAGCTTTATCCCTTCAACTGCACTGATTAACAAGGGGGATGATGATGATACCGCCTCATAGACGTTACAGCCATCAGAATAATATCATCTATCAATATAATTGCTTGTGCATAATGTACCTCCCAATTACTGCAAGCTATGCTTCACTGAATATAAACATGGTTGCCTCCAGGCTTGGCCAAGTTCACCGTACACAGCGCAATATCAAAGCGCACGAGCACACAAACACGGTCATGTCTACCCACTGACAGAATATGTACGTTTTAATTAATGAATAGTTCTCCATGAGCTTGTAGTGATGTTCATACATGTTACAGAAGATGTCAATAAACTGGAAAATTTAACCTTTTTTTTATTAATTGCATAAACTAGCAGCACTTCCCCTGGGCTGCTTGATTGAATATACAATGCAGGGTTAATAGATTCTCCCTTATGTGTTTGCATATGAAACATACGGTATGCAGAGAGCCTGTGAACAGATACAGTATGCTTGTGGGCTATAAGTGACTTTTTGATACATGTTAATCCGCTACAGTGCAGGGGGTGTATGAGAGTGTGGGTGCACACGTATTAGCACATTTGTACGTGCACACACACGAATACGTACGTTTGTGTTTGTGCCCCTTATTAGCAGAGATATTAATAGTAGCAGCTCTGTGAGGCAGAGAGAGGTGTCAGTGAGAGATCCATATTCTGCCAGAGAGGAATTCCCTCGGCACAGACAGCACTGACAGATAACTTGAGGCGTGGAGGCAAAAGAATCGGGAAGCAAAAAGTGTTTTCTTCTTGCTCCTGTTTTTCACCCTCTCCCTTTCTCATTTTCCTCTCTCAGCGTCACAGTTGCTGCTTTCTGCCGCAATTGGGCCTCTCTGGAAACTGTTGGTTTAAAAACAAACCAAAAAAAAAAAAAGATGTTGCTGTTGTTGTGCAGTTTACCCTTTGGAGGGTTTGATATCTAACTTCTCCTCAATTTGTCCTCCTTTTCCGCTTTTCCTTCCCTTCTTCTGCCACCGTGTCCCTTTGAACCTTTGTGCCTCTTCCTCTTGTGTACTTCCTTCCACACTGTCATGTATTTTCATCACTCTGTCTCGCTCTGCTGTCTCCTCTTTTTCTGGCTTTTGCCGTCTCCCTTTTTCCTCACTCTCCGCTTTACCTCTTCTCCCCTCCATCTTCACCTGTCACTCTACATCATCTGTCTCTCCTCTCCGCCTCCCACCTCTCACTTCCTTCTTCCTCTCTCCAGGTCGGCGATGAAATCTTGGAGATCAATGGCGAAAGCACCAAGGGCATGAAGCACGCACGAGCCATCGAGCTCATCAAGAGCGGAGGCCGACGCGCCCATCTGGTGCTCAAGAGGGGTGACGGCTCGGTGCCTGAATATGGTGGGTCAATCTACGAAAACATTCCCTTCTCCCCCATCTTCACGCCCTGAGCCAGGGGACGCCCAGTGGACGGTGGTGGGTCGAGGGGAAAGAACTAAATTACCCTCCCAGGACCCTTCACCCATCCCTGGGACAAAACCCCCCAGGGAGGGAGAGGGTTGGTGGGTCTTGGGTCTCTTTCTGGTGGAGGTCACTCTTGGGCTTTGGGATTTTGGGGGGAGCAGACTTGTGGGGGATGTTGCCCCTTCCTGCTGTCACCCGCTCTCAGTTTCCATGTCATCCCGCTGTCACTTTTCACCTTCTGGCCACTGAGCAAAAGCACTCTGCTTGGACTTTTACAGAAAGGTGGTGGGTCTGTTTTCAGTGCTACATGGAAATAGAAAACTGTTTACAAGGTTTGAATGACCAGAGTAGTGAAAAAAAAAAATCAATGTTTCTTGTGGGTAAGAAGTGATATTGATGGTTCCAAATCCTCATCAAACACTAATTTAGCGTTAAGAGGAAGAGAAAACTTGATCCATTGCTTCCCTTAATAAAACGGGACTTGCTTTTTGAAAAGCATCTCGCAGCTTTGGTTAGGACGTGACACAAACATATTTATGATATTTATTGAAGGTGAATGTAAGCTACTGAACTTTAAGGGTTTTAAGTGAGAACCATATTGAGAAGAAAAGGCAGTCTAATGCTTTTTTTTTTTTTTGCCATTTCAAAGAGAAAATCTCACTATACTGTGCTTGACATTACTCACTAATCCATGGATTTATTTGCACCCATTGTTAATGTCATTGAAAAGCTGTGACCATAGGAACTCCACCCATCCCCATTCAAAAAAGAAAAAGAGTCGCTCCAGTTATAGAGACGTTTTGTACAGTGATGAAAAGAATAGAGGCATTTTTACAAGTATTTTTGTTCCGTGTACAGAGCCATGAACTGAAGCCACATATTAATGGATAAAAGTCTATTGCTGCATGAACTTGTCAAAAGTGTAAATTGGATTTCCCCCCCCCCCCCCCTTCTATTGTCTATTTTCCATAATATTTATGGAACGTTTCTTTTTTTTAATCGTATTGACCAGTTTTGATTGATAGTCACGAGTCATCTTAAATGTATTCTTTTTGTTGCTTTTTTTGTTTTTTGGTTGTTTTTTTTTTTGTTTTATTTTGTTGGGTTTTTTTGAGTGGAGATGCATTTGCCTGTCTTGAAAAGTTCATCAATGTAATTTTATTTGCGCTAAGAATGTGCCGTCTTTAACCTGCACCAATATGACATCATGTGAACTTGTATATTTTGGATCATTGTTTGTACTTTTTAGTTGGCACAACCTTTGACAGTCTTGCCAGTATTTCTTTTGATTTCTGTCAGCAATGTAAAACTGCTTCATACGCTGGTGTTGTGGGTGTGCGAGTCTCACATGTCTTATTTTTTGGGGTTTCTGCTGCTTCTGTGTCCACGTGTGTGTGTGTGTGTGTGTGTGTGTGTGTGTACGTGTGTACGTGTGTGTGTGTGTGTGTGTGTACGTGTGTGTGTGTGTGTGTGTGTGCGCGCGCGCTTGTTTCCAGGACTTTTCTCTGTAACTGATGGTTTCCACTGAAGGGTTTGGGCAATTTCCTGGACTGTCTCTTTACTCTGAATGACTCAATGATCAAATAAACACTTTTTTTTTCATTGAAAAATCAACACAGACAATAATTCTCCTTTTTCTTCCTTCAAGTTGGTGCCGAGTGATCTAAACCCTGTACTCTTCTCTTTTTTTTTTCTGTTTTTGTTTATCTTCCCTTCCTCTCGTATTGCGCTGGGCTCTTGTCTTCCTTCAGGGATGGTGGCTCCCCATCTCACTGCATGTATGAGAAATGACAAGATGGGGGAGGCCTCTGTCCTCCAAAATCAGACCACGGTTTGTAACTTTCCTCCCCTGTCGTGTCGTCTGGCTCTCCCTCCCGCTTCCTCTCTCTCTCTCTCTCTCTCTCTCTCTCTCCCTCTCTCTATCTCTCTGATCATCCTGATCTCAGTGTGGTGTGGCCTCAACTCACCTGTGCCCGTGCTCTACTCCATGCATACAAATCCATTCACCTAAAATGCATCGCCAGTACCGCCGCTGCCGTAGTCGCTGTTGTCATGCTGAGCAACGTCTCCACCAATAGCATTTCACCTCTGGGCACCAAGTCCACAGGTGAAATGCAGAGTTTGTTTATGTTAATCAGTCTAGTTATCCTCGGTACTTTAGATGTCATAAAACCTCGTCTTTGTTAGTTCTCTGCTGTAGATGTAGCTTCAGTTTTCATTGATTCTGTCCTTAAACCTGAAGATGTATTTATAAGTTGAACTGGGTCAAACAATTGTCAGGCTTAATCATAGAAATCCAATAATAAGTAAAACATTGTGGTGGCTTCTTATGTAGACTAACAAGACGAAATACACTGCTTAAGTCATATTACATAGTTGAAAGGGATGTAAAAGTAAAATTGTGTAGAACATTTTGTTCTTCTTGTCTTGGTTAAGTGCCACGTCAGTCTCACAGGCTATTACTGCAATACAGCAAGCCATCATTTAGTTTTTGGATCTCATCTTGAGCATTTTATCTGCTTTAAACATTTACAAAGTGTCTAAGGCATCATGACAGCGCATGAAAGAGCATGGCTAATCAGTACGATCAAGCAGCATCATCAACATGCAGCACGTTGGCACTGACTGTAACCAGCCTCCAGTCCAGCCGCCCAGCCAGCCAAGTCCCATTCTGCTTCAGTGAGGTGAACCCAGGTAGACCTGGGAACAGGTTTGTTGTGGGTAACAAGTCTCTTTAAGCAATGGCTGCTTCACAAGTGTGTCACTGCCTTTTATTCCCATGTGTAAGCTACACTAATGTTTTACCATTGGCTGTTGCCGTGCCATCCAATAAATAGCCATCTTTGCTAGCATTAACATCCGAATGGCTTCCATTGGAAATGTTCTCAGCTTCATGTCTGAGTGATTCAGCATGGTTAGTGTGAAACCAGATAGGAGCTTTTAGAGTCTAGATGCATGTTTGATCCCCCTGCCCTCGTCTGTATGTCACATTGTGTTGCAGACGGCAGCCCCAACGACAGCAGCGCAGCCAACCCAGCCTCAGGGTTACAAAACGCTGCGGAAGTGAGCACCCTGCCCTCAACCAACGCGCCACTGGAGTCAAGCTACCCACCAGAACACAACCGACCATCCCAGAGCAAGAAGGAGCCGGGCCGACACTCAACAGGCACCGGCAAACACCACCATTCCAACCACCGCCACCGCTCCCCCAACAAGAAAACCAGCACGGGAAAACACAAGGGGAGAAAGTCCAAGGGGAAGGACAAGAAGAAGGATGACGGCCACCGCCACCATTCCAGTGGGCACCACCGTAGCCGCCACCGTTCGCCTGACAAGGCGCACAACCGGTCACGCAGTGCAGAAAACACCCTGGATAGCCGTCACCGGGGACACCGCCACGGCCGCTCCCCTGATAGACGCCGCGGTCACCAGTCCCCCTCTCGCCACCGCTCGCCCTATCGCTCTCCTCACCGCTCTCCTTACCACTCATCTCACCGCCACAGGTCCCCCCATCGCTCTCGACACCACTCCCCCACCAGACGCCACGCCCACTCCTCAGACCCCTACCGCAGGTACACCTCCCCAGAGAGACAGAGGGGCCGCAGCAACGACAAGCCTAACGGGGTCGAGGCCGTATTGAAGGAGCCAATCAAGACTCCTGAACCCAGCTTCGCTCTTGAGGACAGCGTCCTCCGTGAACCCCCGGCCCTGGACCGCCTGAACAGGGAGGCTACGCTTCCGCCGCTGCGCAGGGAGGAGCGCCTGTTCGGGGATGACAGCCTGTTGATGAGAGCCTCCTCCATGGAGAGAGCCTACAGGGGGGACAGCCTGCTGAGGGACGTGGCATCCCGCGGCCAGAGAGACGCCTACAGAGACACCACCCTGCCCAGAGTGCGCACCCCTGATTCAGATTCAGCCTACAAGAGGTACAGCTCACTGCTGAGGGGGCGCTCACCCGTGAGGACGGAGAGGGACGGGCGCTACGCCAGCCGAGACAGTTCCCCAGAGCCGCAGTACAGAACCCGCAGCCTCGGACGAGACATCTCCCCGATCAGAAGCTTCAGAAGGGATGACTCGGAGGACGAAGAGGATGATGACAATTTTGTAGCGGCTAAGGTGAGAGAGTACTACAGCACGCTCAAGACCAATACCAGTCGCTCATCCAAGCCCACGCTCCCCGAGCCCAAGAAGACCTACAAGGAGAACCCCAAAGACCTGAGCATCTGATTGGACGGCTGTCAGCCAATCACAGAAACCACCCACACAACACCTCAAGTACTCACTCCATTACCACCTGGTTCTACAGAAATGCACCCAGTTGTGTACACACAGATACACACAACAGTCAACACACACACACACACACTTACACACATCCTGGAAAACAGTCTGTTATGATTATGTAACAATGTTGAGTTACTAACAAAACAGTGATTCCAAAATGACTTTTGAAAGCTGTTTGGGTTTTTTTTTCTTTCTTTTTTTTTAATTGTATGTTTTTTTCCCCTATTTTCTTGTTTTTTGGTTTAACATTCTACATTTACAGTAACTCAAACTTTTCCAGAAAATGTAAAACCATAAAAAACAATGATGTGCCTAACAGTTCCATTAACGAGCAACATTTGTTTTTGATTTGATAAGTGGCGGGCATTTTGTGCCGCACTGTCAGATGATGAAATGTATGTACTTTTCCACGAGGATCCCATGGAAGTATCGCGCACCTGGATCACTGTAACCGGTGCTCACAATGATGCTGTGCATGTCTTTACCGGTTTCAATGTCTCTCTCTCTCTTTTTTTCTCTTTCTATCTCTTTCTCCCGCCTTCATTCTCTCTCTCTCTCTCTCTCTCTCACTCTCTCTCTCTCTCTCTGTCTCTCTCTCTCTGTTTCTCTCTCTCCCCAGTGCCACTGTTTTTTAGACATTTGACCAGACTATAGCACAAGCCTGCATTTGTTTGTATATTTTTGACAGTTTGCAGTATGTGTACATTCAGAGGTGATCATTTTAAATGAATGAAGGGAAAATTAAAAGTTAAACTATGATGATGATGATGATGTTAAAATAAAATAATATATTCAACAAATGAACAAGTGTGTGGTTGTTTTGGTTTGGTGTCTTTGGTTGTGACAATACGAATCATTTTTAGTTTTGGGACTGAATGTAAGTCATTGAAGTTCCTAACAAGCTTGGCAATAAAATTATATTTTAACAGTGTCAAAACAAGACAGATATTAGGTGACAGGTACTGTAGAATGTCTGTAGAGTACTGAGCTCTCATCATTTGGGCAAACAAGACAAAAGAGCAAGGAAACTGACATTGTTATCTCAGGCCTCCCAAAAGTGTGTGTGTGTGGAAATAAAGTCTTTGAAGAAAAGTACCACAAAGAGCTCCCATCCTTTTCACAACATCAAAGCCCAAATAGGACAGTCGCAACAAAAAAAAAGTGTCCTCTCCTATCACTGCTTACTTTGATTTGTACTGTTTCTGTGCCCTCTTTCTCCCGTTGTCCTCTTCACTCTGTCCCTTCCCTGCTTTCCTCTTCCTTCTGTATCCACACTCCTTACTGAAAGATTTTTCGTTTGATAGAGAACAGACAGCAGGGAAGCTGTGTCCCTATTTCAGGACAATGACAGCAGTAGGAGGAGGATGACACCAGGGAGGGCTGTGTTGTCTTTTTTTTTCTCTCTTTCTCCCTCTCTCTCTCTCACTCACCTGGAAGTGTGGCGATGAGAGGAAAAGACCAGAGAACAGAATGGTCACTCCTGGTGACCTGTAAATGCCAGCAGGGATTTACTTCTGGAGAAAAAAGGAAATATTTTGTCTGGCAGCGCTTGATGATATACAGTAAGATGGAGAACAGCATGAGGTTTTGGCAACTGCTGAATTGAGTCTGCAATATAAGAGAAAACTGCATTCAAACATTTTTTTTTAATCTTGTCTTTTGACTGTTGACATACAATTTTGAGATACTGACATCTGACTATTTATATGTGAGTCTACTAATTATATGAAAATGTCTCTTTGGGTTATATCTACTTCTCTCACACCCTCACATAGACAATAAATGCAGCTATGTCCACCTAAGCATGCAGAGAAGTGTGAAGCATACAAACTTTCATCCAGTTGCTGCAGCACATGCCAATGTACTTAATACCATATGTTCAAATGTGTGCATTCAAGATTACCCTGTGGACACAATCTGTGCAGCTCATAAGAGGAAATGGAAAGCAGAGATGAAGCATCGTGATCAAACACTAACATATCAGAGCTTTTTTTGGCCCAGTTTCTCTGAGATTCAACAGGGCCTCAATGCATTCCACTGCTTTTGATGCAACGATCTGAAAGTGTTTTTGCATGGCTACATTTATAGATCCGGGTTCCTGCACCAGTGCATTGCAACTTATTGAGAGGAAAATCTTAAGTTGCTAAGAAGGGGGGTTTATTATAAGTCATATTTTGCAACCCATTCAGCATATAGTCCACTATTTGTATCTCTAATTATTATTTTTAATGTATTATTTTTACTATAATTAATTCATTTTCTTATCTATGTGAGAGGACACACTGAAGTCCACAAAGAGACATAGAGAAGATGTTTGTATCCTGCAAATACTACACCTTTCTCTCCCCTCTCTCACAGTGAAGGGGAAGCAGCTCCTAAATAATGGATGTAATCCACTTTCCAGCACCGAAACACTCTCCTCCCCTCTCTTTAAATCTCTCTCTCCCTCTTTATCAGGACACACTCCACTCCTTCTCATCATCAAATACAGGAATGAAGCCCTGTTTTTTTTATTGCTTGTGCGACCCCAGAAATGATTAACAGCCAGTGTCTGGTGACAATTCATCATGTCAGTGCCAGGCAGGAGGAAGAGACAGTAATGAAATGTCCAATAACAACATGACTACAGCCCAGTGCGGCGACAGCCCGCTGGGTCAGGCTTCCATTCTCCCATCATCTTGCCTCCAGGTGCTCTCGCGCCGACCTTGGAAACCCTCTGCTCCCCCGTTTCCATGGAAACACCGATGCAACGGTCTCTCTTCTCAAGCTGACTTGAGCAGAGATAAGTAAATGAAAAGAAAACAAGAGTGCAGGGTTATTTTTGGATGTGTGTGTGTTCAGGATTTCAAGATGCTTTCACTCAAGAGAGAGAGAAAGTTTCTCAATTTTGAAGTTGCTTTTCTTACAGGAGGCTCAGCATCCTATATAACAAGTCTGTTGTGGTTCCCACTGCTGTCATGTTATGGACATCCACGCTGCTTTCATGTAGTGGCTGTTCTTTGTCCTAATACTGTATCTGTCTCATGCTCGGCTGTGCATGGAAATCTGCCTTCACAGGGAGAGAGGTTTGGTGGAGAAATGTGTCTGTTTAAAGGGCATTTCATTGCAGTGTATGTTTTTGTTATCATGGTTACAATAACAGCACTCATTATGATACAGTGCATGTACAGTACACTGCTTAAGGCTATTCTGGTTGATGGTTTTATGAAGTAGAAAAATGGCTGCAGCCTCTTGCCGTTGTCAAACTAATCTTATTTTTTATCGTATAGTTGTCACACTAATGTTAGAAAGAAATCCACAGACACAATGTCTTGTAAGCTTAGAGTCATTTTTCATTAAATTGTGCGTTTTTTTCTTTAGGTAAAGCCATTCAGATTTTTGTTTTATCCTAGTGCTCACTAACAAATATCTTTTGCAAACCTCTTAAAAATCCTCAAAGGACATGCTTCTTAAAAATTTCCTTGAACAGCTGGTTATTTGATTCAAGTTCTCTCAAATTAAACATATAAGTGCCATCTTGGATTTACACCTACAGATAGCAGGTGGAGCATTGATCTTGCAGGGATATGTAAAGAGACTTATTTAAAGATGCACTAATTTAAAAAAATCATATTAACTGTGGAAACAAAAATGCAATATAAAGGTGATGGTGCAGTAGTGACAAACTCAGATAATAATCACTAGACTTCAGCTCTAGTTTTAGCATCTTTCAGATCATTCTTTTGGCTATAC
Source organism: Thunnus thynnus (assembly GCF_963924715.1). NCBI lineage: Eukaryota > Metazoa > Chordata > Actinopteri > Scombriformes > Scombridae > Thunnus > Thunnus thynnus. The sequence continues at coordinate 27,240,857 of NC_089520.1, read as the reverse complement.
AGACCTCAACTTAAGTTTACTATTTGGATAATTCACCGCTCTCATTAAAAGGACCAGTGTGTAGGATTTAGTGGCATCTAATGGTGAGCTTGCAGACTGCAACCAACTGAGATCACATCCCTTCACCCTCCCCTTTCAAGCGTGTAGGAGAACCTCAGTGGCCATGAAACTCACGAAAAACATGAAAGACCCTCTTTAGAACCAGTGTTTGGTTTGTCCATTCTGAGCTACTGTAGAAACATGGCAGCACAACATGGTGGCCTCCATGGAAGGGGACCTGCTCTCTATGTAGATATAAAAGTCTCATTCTAAGTAAATGAAAACACAACAATTCTTATTTTCAGGTGATTATACTCTTATACATACTTATGAATATAATATTCCATTTCTGCCAAGTCTGTTCTGCTAGATACAACTAAATTCTATGCACTGGACCTTTAACCCATTTCATCCAGCATCAGGTGGCAAGAAACACGGCTCTAAATGAATGCTAACGTTGATCCAAGTCTGCTAGTTTGCTAAAACATCTCCCTTACCAACTTTATTAGGGGTTTGCAGCTTGTTGCACTTTAACAAGTCCCCAAAACGTCAATAGATATTTTTCATGGATGACAGTGGAAAACACACAGGTGTAAATGATAAAATGAATTATTGCTAAATTCCATTTAATTGTTTTGGTTTCAGGATCCTGTTATTGTGGATGCTGGCTCACTGTCATGGCTTACTTGAACACTTAAATAGAATGGAGCCATTGTTAATGTTATTAATAGCACCTGTGCTTTCCTACCATGACCAAGTTGAACTTTCTGCAAAAAGGCCCTATCAATGCATGTTAAGCATAGTAATTGCAATCTGATAAAGGTGTTGCTGCTGTGGGGAAAGTATACATTTTGTGTTCATGCCCATGCTCCATGATCAAAGGACTACACAGCAAAAATAGTTGAAAAGTTGTAAAACTAATTTAATGAAAAAAACTAGACATTTGATCTCACACTCAGTAGCAGTATCATTTGGGCATTTTAGCTTGACCTGAGTAGTTCCAAGATGGCTCCATAAGGGGAAGGTTGCAAGGTTATGTCCCCACAATGACCACTGTAGCACCAAACTTTTGCCTGCCTGAGAGGTGTTACTCCTGGCTTCCCTCCTCTGCTGAAATATGTGCATGTACGCGTGTCTAATTGGTAAAGAAGAAAAATCCCCCACTTGCACTGTGTGGTGTTCAGATTCAAGTATTTTTTCTTCTCATCAGGTCTCCGTCTCACATCTAAATCCCTCACCCTGTTTCATGCATATGGTACTCCTTATCAAAGGCAAATTGTACACCTCATGGTAAGAATAATACAGTCTTAAGAGTGACTCATCCGCTCTTAGAAAAGAAATGGCCCTGTGAAAGCTCCCTTGGACTGAGACGAAAGAGTTATACTGTCATAAGAAATGGATTCACAAATGTTGGCTTTGCCTGTTGCACTGTTGAATGATTCATTGCATACTTTGTGTGAGGCTGTTTGGTCATGGTTATCCCAGTAAGAAGCATCTATCCAGACCCTCTGATGAGTGTTTTTATTCAAATCTTTCCTTGGAATATGTTACAAACTGAAACAAAATGAAAAACCTCATTTTCTGCCCCAAAAAAACAGCTGTGGAAACTGATTTGCGTGCCCTGTTCAGTCTGTAAAATGACTGTTTTTTATTGTTGTCACTCTTAGAGGATGAGAATCAGAAGACACTACTGTGAATTAGTCTTATAAGCAGGGGTTTTTGGTGTCATTTTGATGAAGGGATCACTGAGCTTGAGGACACAAATGATGCCTCAATCTTTAATGCTCTCTCTTCCCCTTCAAACAGGTTCTTGCCCGAGCATAGCGTGGCAAACCGCTTGTTCTCGCAGGTGTAAATAAGCAGGTTGTGCAACGCTGAGCTCTTTGCATAGAATGAAGGCTTAGTTAGATCTATCCAAAGCTGCTATCCTGATGGGTGAAGATATACCATGCAACGGTGGCATGAAGTCTACGGCAATGATCACCATGATGTGGGTGATCTCATGCTCGGCCCTATGGATGGTGTCGGACCACCTTTGCGCATCTGCTACCTCTTTGACTGCATGAATAGACTGAATAGACGGTTATGACAAGAAACATGCAGATAACAAAGGATTTGTTGCAGCATTAGAGCTTATTGTGCTCAGCTATGACGCAGAGGATGAGGAAGTTAAATGGGGAAACCAACTGCTGTCCTGTTGACCCTAATGAGCGTCAACAGGACAGCAGTCTTACATGTCTTGTCTTGTAAGCAGAAAATGAAATGAAGACATAGAAACAATCCATCACCTGTGTCAAGTAGCCCTCCTGTACTGTTACTGCCCTGTCCAATTAGTTCCTACTGTATGTAATGAAGAGCATAATCAGTGATGACTGTAGTGCGTGTGTATGTGTGTGTGTGTGTGATCTACACTGTGTGTCAGTGTTGTCAGACTCGGAGAGGAAATCAGTCATGTGTTCAGTGCAGGTCTACAGGCAAACATGCGCTAGAGCTCTGCCTTCCTTTCAGCATCATTTCTTTTTTTAGATTTGACAATGTCAGGTTAAATATTGATGCTCTGAAGTTGCTTCAAAGGAGTCAAGGAGGGTGGGGTTGAGTGTTACTTTGGCAACATGCAAAAAGAGTATTGAGATTTTCTTAACTAGACGAGGAAACAGGAAGAAGAAAAAAGACATGAGCCATACATGTACCTGATCATTACTTATATAAAGTAATACTATGTAATATGTACATTTCTGTCTACAAATGAAGAACCAAATAAAATTTAGCCAAGTAATGTCTTCATGTTTGATGTATTAGTTCTGAGTGTTATATAAATCCATAGACGCAGGTTGTGGACCTTGGATAATAGCACCCACAGTTCAAATGATGTGAACTGAATTGACAACAAGCTTGTTCTTAAAAAGGCCTTTTACGTGAGACTACGTCCCAAGACTGAATTATTTTATGCATGCACTGATACCAACACCTGCATTCCATTAGTAGTCAGACAAAACCAGACGGGTATCAGACACATTTTGTAAAAATCAATATGACTGTGTTTATAAATACATTCCTCCATAACCTGCATACATAAATAAATACCTCCTGACACATTTCTGCATGCACAAGCTGCTTCATAAATATTTATCTTGATAACGGAGATGCAAGCAGCGTTATATAATTGACACCCAGCATGTTAATGGTTGAATGGCAAAATAGATCTACAAGTAATATTGTTCTGGTCTGATATGAATTCACAAATTTGATGTCTTTCTACATATTTAATGTATGAGTATTACAGTATAACAAAATCATTTAACTGTTAATTTACTGTTTGTAATTCAGTTGGAATAGAAAAATAATTATTAAATATTATTGATGGTTATTTTCAATTCAAAATCCTTATGGATTCATCTCCATTTGCTGACAGCTCTCATATGATTCATTAAACGGTGGCAGGACAAAGTGATAAGAAGCCATCACTTTGATTTACAGATCGTTCAGTAAAGGAGCTCTCCCTGAGTGGTCTCGTGCTTCTGTGGCTGCTCCCTCAGCCAAAAGAGCAGCTCTGATTGGCTAAGGAAGTAAAGAGAGTAAAAGCTCTCTAGTTTGACCTGACTGATGCAGAGGATTTGTGTGAAGAGGGTTCATCATCATCATGCTGAGTAGATGAGTGCCGGTTCTCCTTTTCATTGATGAAAAGGCACAAGAGGGGCTTGATCCTGAACTCTCCAGAATATTTCTGTCACACCGCAAACTTAGTGGAGGAGGAAAGAGGCAGAAACCAGCTGAGGATGCAAAATTTTTGATCAGTTGAAAAACCAAGTATAGAATTGAAATTACTAGTATTTAACAACTAATATCTGTTAATTACTGTGTAAATTGCTTTCTTCAGTATGTGTTGTAATAAAGAGTCATTATTAGCTAATGGGGGGCTTAACACTGACACTTGCAACAAGGAGGCTGCTTTTTCTAGTAATCAGAGCTGCAAATGAATATAAAATATTATTTTTTATTAGTAGTTGTACTGATATGACTTGGGTTTTTTTTTGTCTACACCACCATTATTTACACCACATGCCAAATGAAATGTTGCCATGGTATCCATTATATATTGTGCCATGAGAGCAACAAATAGTAATATCCTTCACACTTCTTAATAATTTCCAGTCTCTATTTGCCAGTTTTGTCCTTCAATTTAAGGTGCAACAGTATTTTTTTCCCTAACCTTTAAGCCACCACTGCCCATTGTGCTGTTTTTAAACATTTCAATTAACAATCCCGCACAATAATGATCCAGATTCTTCCAGAACAAGAAATCAATGAATTGGCTTGTGAAAACAGAAACTAACTTATAATAAGGGCAGACAGAAATCAATTGTTTTCAACCACAGAAAGCTCTCATTTTATCTGCATGATGTTGATAATGTCAAATTCTGGTCTCCGAAAGATGCAGGTATATTTATTTGTAATTCAAAAATGCGATAATTTTAGCCCTGTTTGGCTTCAGCAAGAAATTATAGTGTAGTAGTTGTTTGTTAAATTAATGAGTTTTACAGCTAATGTAGCTCTTTTCACACATTGGAAGCCCATGATAAAACTGAGTCTTTATCTAAAGAAAGAAAAATGTTTGATATTTTGATATTAGATGAAATCTAAAAGTTTTATCTAAGTAAGAGGGGTTTATGTGTCACCACAACAAACAAACAAACAGGTTGTGTCCCACAGTGTCATCTTGTGGCTGATCTGAGTCATCACACTCTCCCTCCCTGAGATTATCATTGTCGACAGAGTGGCAGCCTGATTGCCTTGAAGCTGTGAGAACAGAGTCAACACACCACTTCCTGTGTCACACATACTGTCACCTCACGAGCTATAACTCTCAAGCTGGAGTGTGAGTGATGCTCTAAAATGAGAGCAATCTGCGTTTTCCATCCCCATTCTCCGTTACAAAGCGGTGCTGGCGTATCACACATTCAACATCTGAGGCCAAGGACTCTGTCAGTGAGAGATGGATCAATATTGGAATGAGTGAGTGTGTATGTGTCTGTATGTCTTTGTCAAAGTCAGGGTCAGAATGAGATGATGGTCTAAAGATTCTTTGTTTGTGATATTGATTCAGTCTACTAGAGTGTGCGCTGATGTCACACAGTAACCACATGTATCCAAAGCTTCTTTCCACATTACACTCTCTGAATCTCAACAAACACTCACCACTTTGAAATATATAATAAACACTAAGCTTTTGAGTGATTTATCTCACTGTACTAAAGATCAGTGGATAACTTATCAGTGGAGTTGAGCACACTTAGTTTCATTCGTGCGTTTCCACACATACACACCTACTGCCAAATGTTTTGCAAGGCCTGTGAGACTGACAGATGATTTAGTGAGTGATATAAAAGTCTTGCAGCAAGGACACAGAAAGAGATGGGAGGCCCTGTGTGGGCCGATTCAGTGTTTACTACATGAAAAAGACTGACTCACATTCCTCCATATACACTGTATGCCTGTCCGACAAACACACTCATACACAAACAACACATGGTTTGCTTTCAAGTTGAGTTATTGCCTGACCACTGCATGGTGCATTTTCCGTGGCTCTTTATGCATCACTACATCAAAGTACCAATTCATCTATAGTATGGTGGAGTTAAAGACAGGCTGCAGGGGCTGGACACAGTCATCAGCAAACCCAGTGCAGAAATATGCTGAGCCAACACAAGTTAAGTGTTTTCTCATGGCCCTTTTCACTGTTTTTTTTCTCTTTTAATAGAAGCTTCTCTGTAATAACCATACTGCACAAACTATAGTTAACAACAAAGATTTGTGTTGAGCGACAGCTTCTATTAGAGAGCACCACACAGCTCAATGAGGTAGTCTTGCTATGTGCACTCCGCAGAGTCGAGAAAACATGAGGCCTTTGTTGAAATTAGCTGACTTAATTCAGTCCCTAATGTGTGGCTTTGGCATATATAACAGAGCCCCGACATTATCTAATGTACACAAACTGAATCGCTCTTTCAGGGCAGGGCACACACCCATAGTCTATCTCCACCACAGGGGGAATAGCAAGGAGATCCACAGCATGCTAATAAGAATGCAGTCAGCCAAGAAGAAAACAAATCAGATATACTTCTGCGCTTTGACCTCACCACTGGCCCGTAGCAGAAAACAAAGTGGAAATAATGAAAGGTACATTTGGAATAAACATTTCCACAAACAATAGCTTTTTGTGTGGCCCAATTATTCCCGGCACGCCTGAGCTGTGGAGAACTAGAGTCTGTAGGACTTTTGTTTTCTGCATGAAGCTCAGTCCTTTAGTGGCACCAAACAGTCCTGAGACTCTCTCCATGTTCTCTGTTTTAGGGCTTCTTCTTTGTTGCAGTAGCACAAAGGTTGTTTGGCCACTTGAACAAAGACAGGCACACTTTGGATTGATTGTAAACTTCCTGCTGGGCGCAGTGAACTGGTGCGGAGTGGCTGACCGGAGAAAACTGGCTACTTTGGAGTGAGCATGCAAAGGCGGTCATTACAGAAACCCAGGCTCCATTCCAACCACTTGGTAGACAGCTACTTATTTTATATTCCTCTTTTTGCTGTATATTGTATTATTAATTTGTTTGTTTGTATGTTACTGTGTTTTGTGTACAGCGAGCTGCTTCAAACAAATTGCCACTAGAGGGATTAATAAAGATGTTTGTATTGTATTGTATAGGTGGAAAGGTCTAGTGATGCCTAAGTAATTTTGTATTGTAAAAACTAAGCTGGTCTCAGTCTGTACCATTTTAGTCTTTAAATGTTATATGTTAAATGTTATGGTTTGAAAAAGTAATGCCTGCCTACTGACTCCAAACCACAAATGTATTTAAAACTGTATTATTATTTTTTTGTCCACCTGAGGGCAGCAAAACAAGCTGCAAACTCAACATTGATATATTATCACCTTACAAAGTTCAGATGGTTAACATGTTAGCAAACAGTTGCTTATTTACTCATCCAACAGACACAGAGCAATATTAGCATTCATTTGGAGTTGCGTTTCTGGCCACCCAATGCATTTAAATCCAATATTTACTCCTGAGGGAGCTATCCATCTCTTTAGCTGCTAAATGCTCCACTATGTTCACCAGGTAGTTGCTAACTTTGTCTGTCTGCTGTTTGGTGCTAAACAGGTAGTGTACCTATATAGTCATCATCGAAACACCAAATTTATCAAGTGTCACCCATCTGTGTATGGTGTGGTTACCATTTAGAGCATTTTGATCTGATAAATATTCATTGAGATCTATTTAAAGCTGCAATAATTAAATATTTCATATAAACAATAGGTTCAGTGATTATGTGAAAAGTGTGGCTCATAGTGACAGAAAGCCGCAAAGAATTATGTTTTTCAGCTCATTGTTTTGGTTCTATGGTCAGCAACTTTACTGCAGCTGGCAGCTGTATTCAACAAACTAATATACAACCTATCAGCAAACAGAAGACAGACAAAGTTAGTGACTAGCTGGTGAGCACAGGAGTATGTAAGAGCTGAAGAGCCTGTTTTATTTCTCAGGAGTTGGTGAAGACCAAAAAGCAAGATGGGCAGTGAATATTGGACTTACAATCGTCAGGTGATCAGAAACACAACACCAAATGAATGCTAGTGTTGTTCAGTATCTGCTGGTGTGTAAGAATGCAATTATTTGTCAAAACATTTGCCATATAATCTTCAGATTGCCATAGTATGTGAAATGTGAGTGTAACCTTTAGCTTGTTGTGGAGTTCTGCCACCAAGTGGCCAAAAACTATTAATGCAGCTTTAAATATCTTGTGGTTTGGAGTCTGTGTTTCACCTTTATGCTTTTTCCTATAGCATGGCACCTAGATGTGATGTTGCTATAATTACACTCCTTCTTTCATAGTATTTATGGACCAAAATAAATCATTTCAGTTTCAATTTCAAAGAGAGACACAAGTTTGAGTCCTCAAGGGGGACTAAATGAGTCAAGAAGGTTTAGAGGTAAGACACCGCAGTTACCTGACGTTCCTCATTAATCTTCCCTTCCCATTCATGTCTCTTCAGCCACTGAGAACATCTTCAATCACTGTGATTTGTGAGACCGGTGTTGCAAAAAACACAATCAATGAGGCTGTGTCTCTTTGACGAATATCCTTGACTACATGATGTGTATTTCATTCTTTGTGTTTGATAACTAAAAGGACAGAGACAATCAATGGCCAGCTGACCTCTTGATTTTTCTGTTTTTCTCATTGGGTAAAGAGAGAAGTGGATTTATCATCGGTGCTAAATAGGCTGTCAGATGCACCAGCCTGGAGACCACTGAATAAGTCCACATTTACTGCCAAGTTCATCATTGTTATGAGCCTGTTTTATCACCAGAGACTCTGGCAGAACAGTGTCTCTGGCCTGCCTATTACGAATCTTACATGGGTAACCCTTGTGCTGTTGTTGTAGAGGTATAGTAATAAAGCACACAGCAGGGAGACAGTGAAACAGCAACGTTAATTTTATATTTTAGTCCCATGTTGGGAAGTAATGTAGTCATTGCCACAAAGTAAAGCCTAATTTTTGTGACACGTGTAAAGATACAGAAGCTCCGGTCTATATTTGTTCCAAAATGTTAATATAGCTCTCCACAGGAAGACTGACTTGTGTTAAAGGGGCGGAGCATAACTGGAAAAGAAGGTTTTAACCACAAATCCTGACTGATCTCTGTCAGTCGGGAATATTAGAAATTACACGGACAAAGACAGGAAGAACAAACAGGAGTGTTTCCTGCTTCAGTTTACTACTTTGTACATTGAGTCAAAGGTTTTGATTCATAGGAGGTTTTCTTGAGCAATAAAACTTCAGTGATGACATACACCTGCGTCGAGGCAGGAGTATTGGATGGGAGTCGATGTGTGTGAAGTATTGTGCCAGATAGGCGGGCCTCATATGTGTGTGTGTGTGTGAATCTGTGTTCCTTCCGTGAATTCTTCACTGATCTGTATTGCATCCTCTGACGGTGAGTGTGAGTAAGTATGTGTGTGTGTCCAGGACCTGACGTCTTACAGTGAAAGGATGAATGAGGATTGTGAAAGGGGGTGTGTGTGAGCTGCTTCAGGAGAGGAAAGGTGACCCTCTACTCCACCCCACCCTGTGCTGGACAATGCAGGGGGTTGGGGTAGACTGTCTCATACCTGAGGCAGCCGGATGGGTTGTGTAAAACGCCTCACATCTTGGACGTGGACTTCCTCATGAAGTCTGACTGAGACACACATCCTGGAAGGAGCCATGGCGCTGCAGTACCGGGTTGGGGGCGTAAAGAATGTAGAGAAAGGGGTCATTTATAACCCCTGAATCCAAAAATAGAGAGATAATGCATGCTCTAATTAAAAATCTATCATTAATTCTCTTTTTCAGCAGTATCTTATGTTAAACTGAAGATATCTAGGTCTTTATGAAGTTATAAAAGAGCCGAGCTGGGTGGTGTCTTGGAGAGCTTGAGGGGCCGGGCTGACCAGCAGTCTCAAGGAAGTGACAACTCTCTGGGCAGCATGACACAGTATGTAGTAAGAGAGGGTCACACAGCAGGACCAAGGACACAAACCATGCCAGTTCTGTGGGAAAAATGCACTGAGCATGCTCCGTGACCCCTGTTGACCAGAATCCTCCAGGGAGAGACGCCAGAGGACGCACTACTGCGTCGCCTGCTGTGCAGAAAAAATAGAAAATCACATAATCTCTCTTTTGCTTTTCTCTGTCTTTTTTTCTCACAGTACTCTCATGTCAGAGACATGATCCTCTCTCCAAAATAATGTGTTCCAGTCACAAAGTCACAATTTAAACAAATTTTGTGTTTTTGAGTGCTTTATTACACAGATGACTACTGTCTGCATCATGCTTATTTGTGCAACTCTCTCTGTGACTCAGTGTACAGAACATACGGACAGTTCTGTACGTGGGCCGTAAACGTCCGGTTTCCAGTGACACTTCCCAGACTCACAGGGCTCGCAGAGTGAATCCCCCGTTCTTAAAGTGCGCGCGCAAGCCTGCATCTGCCCAGATTTTCCCGCCCATACTTCACCCTGCTGACGTAACGGGCCTGTGAACACTGTCTGACACTTGAGTGCTGTGACGTCTGCTGAATTCATGAGTGTACAACTGTGCTCTGGTTATTGCTGCTGTTACAGAGTTCAGGGACAAAACAGGCACAAGAACAGCATCAGTGTGATGTCACTGTATTTACGGTGGCTAGGTCATGTTATTGTTGGAGCTACTGCTTCACTTGTGGGTTATGTTAATAATATTTTCTATCTGGGGTTTAACTCAGACCCTGAGTTAGATTCATATTAAATCAGACTTTTTGTAATAATCTTGTAATTTTTTGAGGATTTTAATGTGGTTGTTGATATTTCCAAATAATCACTATAATGTGAAAGAAAGCAGCTACCACCCCCCACCATCAACCCTACAACATGCACTAACCTGGGAATTTTGACCGTAAAAATGCACACATAGTGCATCCGTTCTTATACACACACGCCCTGGCACACACATTCATCTCCCCTTTGTGTTTTCGGGTAAGTCACCTCTGCCCCCTCCCCTGACTGACCCTCTAACTGACCTCTGTCTGGCAGTAATGATGTCAGACATACAGGTCACCAGGGGTTATCATGACCTGCTATCAGAGCAGTTTGGGCCTTGAGTGCTTGAACGCTCCCACCAGACTGACAGTAGTCAAATAAGCCGCTCCACGCTGACTCAGCATCCGCCTTCACACACACACGCACACACTCACACACACACTCAGGATGAAGTTGCCCTTGAGCACTAACAGAGCCCCAGATTCTGTGTCTGTAGGCTTAACCCCAGATGTTTTGTGTATGTGTGTGGTGAGTCTGTAGGCAACTTTTCTCTTTACGCTCTACACAGCTTTTTCAGATGACCTTTGACCTTGATGGTCAGTAACTCCGACGAGAAGCCCTTTTAGATGTAAGCAAGTTCTCTGTGGAGTTAATGATGTTTGCCAGGAGCCCTCAGATGTTACGGCAAACTAGTAGAAAGCTTATGGGGATGATTGTAGGGTGGTTTGGGGTGGTTTAAGCTTCTCAGGGTCATAACATTTGTGGCGTCTTTGAAGTTTAGGGTGGCATTATTCACTAAAGAACACAAGTTTAGGTCCACATGCACAAACATTATAATTCTTCATGCTTTTTAGCATTGTTTCATTTAGTAAGAACAAATTCTTATTTACAACTTGGGAGAGTAGTGGCAGATTATATATCTGAGGGCTGCAGTAAAACCACAGCTTTAAAGATTTTGTTGTTTTACAGCTGCACAGAAGCAGTGTGAGTGCTGATGATTTCATCCATACCCTTCTTAAAATTACTTTAATTAGTTTTTTAAATCCCAACAAACCTCTCACCACAAATGTGGTTTTTCAGCATTAGGTGACAAAAAAATATCCTCAATCCAGATAGATTTGATTTATCCGATTTGAACTGTATTATGTCATTTTGGTGGAATTCACTGGCATAATGATTTATTTTTTTATAATTCATATATAAATGCATGAATGAATGTATGCTAAAATCATAAGTAACATAAATCATAAGTAAGTCATAAGTAACATAGCCACAATTAATGAATACTTGAACAATAATGATATACCATGAGCAAACTCCATCTGCTGAGGAACATTGTGGGATGTGAGATGATAGAATACCATGTTCTACATGCATTGCACAATCATAATTTCATTACTAAATGGCTCATTTGAACATGAAAGTTCACTCTTGACCTTGGCAATAGCTGTTTGACAAAATGACCTTAACTCAAGGTCCACTTACTAGCTTTTCTTCTGGAGCTAACTGCATCTCAGGTCTTTATCAGTATTAGTCAGTTGTCATAGAGTTGTCATGGAACCGGACCAGCTATCATACGTGACCTAAATATAGAACTCGACCACCAACTTCTCAAATAATATCCCAAAATAATAATAGTACTAATAATAAAATCCCCAAAACAATTCTTGTTGCAATCCAAATCCAATGCAAAAATAAAATATCAATTATCACTTTCAGTCCATCAATGTCAAACTGAATCTGTGAAACAGCAGAATAAAAACTCAAGCTATCTTGCTAATTTTGAGTAACCTTCTCATTATTATGAGGATGAAATGAGAGATCTGTTGTCATTAAAAAATGTCTCTTTTTCCTCTTTTTTGTCAAACTGTTTTCAATTTTACCAATGCCCAGCAGTGGTTCTTACTTACTTACTTACTTACATACTTCAGTTTCAATCAAGGTCGTATAAATTTTTTCTCTTGAGAATTTTTTCACAAGATAATGTCATTAAAGATGGTGTACAGTGACTGCAGTACTAGTGGCAAATAAAGGCCGAATAGTGATGTTACGAATCTTCAATAATGCAAGGAAACATCTCCACTTTCCCATCATTGGCAGATCTTGGTCCATCTCATGATGTGTGATCCCTGAGATCACCTGGCTATTTTCCACCACCATTCTTCCAGTTCTTTTTTCTTGTCTTTTTGTCTTTGTATCACCCAGACCTGGCAGGAAAGGTAAGGCAGAGAAAAGAAGAAAACAAGGAGAGGGGACAGAGACCATCTCATCCTTTTCCTTTTATCCAGCTGTTAGGCTGTTAATTAGATGGGAGAGTGTTTTGATGAAGGCACATTCCCTGAATGTTCAAGCTATCAGTTTTGTACAATGGGGCCAGGAGCACAAGTTGTATGGGGTGAGTGTGGGGGGTTGTATTAGTGTGTGTGCATGGATCTGAAGCCTTGTGAGATTGAAGACAGAGACACAGAGAGGCGGGAAGAGATGGGAGAGGTAAAGACGTGATTGGAGTGAAAACTGCAGCGAAGATGCAGCAGTGTTATTATTTTCCTCTCTTTTATTTTCCTACTCTTTCTTTCTTACTTACTTACTCTCTTTCTTTCTCATTTTCCTCCTGCTCTTCAATACATTTCTCTGTATTTTTGAAGCTGTATACTGCATAATTACTTTCACCCACACTACTTTTAAGCACACATATGCTTGTTTTTTCTGGCCCTCGTAAAATGACACCTGCTTGTACTGTACGTTCGTCTTTGCTCTTTTTATCAGGCATATGGTGTGAGCACTTGGCTTTTATTGTTAGCCATAAGGTATGAAAAAGAAGGATGAAACAAGGACCGCACTGAGAACACTTTGAAGGTGTGATACATCTGCCAATAAACCAGTTTGGAAACGTGTGTAATGATCAGTAGCTGAATTAAAGGCAATAAAATCCATTTTCAGGTTGTGGTCTTACAGCAGGTTATGTGCTGGACTATTTCTTGGTAGAGTGCTTTGACTTCCAGAGTCTTGTCGTTACTGTAAGATTGCCAGGTAGCTACAGTAGCAGAGTCCAGGAAGCTAGTGCCCCAGTAAAACCACAACATGTCCTTTTTACACCTTAAATGTTGTACAAATTAAACAAACAAGATATAATGTCTTAATTAGTGAGCTTTAGAGGAGATGGCAGGTGAATTTTGTTACCTTATTTGGACAGAACCAGGCTAGTCTTTCCCTCTGTTTACAATGTGTATACTCAGCTAAGCTAATTGTCTTCTGGCTACATATCACAACCTCTAGACTTTGTGCTACATTGTAAATTTCTCAAAGAACTTTAATACAAAGCACAACAGCAAGCTGTAGCACAACAAGCTAGCGAAGCATTGTAAACGGAACAGAGTTCCTGCACATGTGCAGTGGTGTAACTACTACTACTAGTACTACTCTCTGGAGAATGAAGACGTCATTGCCATTTCTGAACAAACCACTGACTGCTCAAAACTCTTTGTGGCGAAGCAATATGTCACCCAGTGTAATGATGTGGCTCATTTATGTGTTTTTAATAGTACACAGAGGAATACAATACATCAGGCTTTAGATAGCCTTTGGATCTACATACAATACTTGTAAGTAGGATCAATTTATTGTTGGTTTGGCTCTGCACATGAGATTTGCTCTTAGGAAAATAATGTTACATCTTTAAAGCATGTTCCTTTAAACTGCTTCTGATCAGTCTCTCTCTGCAGCGCCTTCAGGCCCCAACTTATCTTGACATCCCCTTCCTCTGATTCTGCCCATCTCATCCTCTCTCTCTAGGTGGCCTTGTCTTGTCACTCCAGTCAACTACAGCCAGCAAGACGCAGGCAGACCCTGTAAATCGCCAATTCCCCATTACAGGCCAGGTTTCTGGTTTCTCATCATCCAGTCTGCCCAGCTTCCTTATCAGCCTACGGAGCTTTTCATCTGCCTCTCTGGTCCTCTGCCACACCACCAGGTTCTCGTTTAGCCTCCCACCCTGGGAGCGAAGCTGTTTAGAGGAATGATCTTTCATCTTTGTGGGTGGACATTTAGATCTGGGTGGAAACAATGTCTGAGAGTGTAGGTTAGATGTACTAGTGGTCGGTAGTTATCAGATCACATTAACTGGAATGTCTGGGATGACAGGTTTGAATTTCAGTCTGTTTTCCAGTTTGCAATCCTGCTTTTTCCATCAGTAATTTTATAGGATTAGAAGATTTCAAATAACCTGACAAACTTTCCACATCTTTGTGGTTGAACCCTTTGTGTTTGTGTTTGTACAAAGGGTTGAGGTTAGCTTAACTGTTTTGCTCCCACTTCAGAAGGAAGTGTTCTGTGATGAGATCCAGATTTTAGACAAGGCTAAGCTAAGGCTTTGGAACCAAGTTTTGTGAAGAGAACAAGAGAAAAATGAAGAGAAAAATCAGTGGGACTATTGTACTGGCACTGCAGCCTAGAGTGTAAAGGCGATGCTTGGTGGCTGGGACCTGCTGGTGGAGACAAAAGGCCTCAGCTTTGGCCCTCATCTACCCCCAGCTGAGGGACTCTGCGGGCACTAATTCTCCTCTGTCAACCCCTGTCAACCCCTGCTCATTACACCACTTCCTGGGAAATCTCTGGTGTATTGGTGTATACCTCGGCACAAAAATGGGACAATACCTTTGTGGAATGTGAAATAACAACAATGCACTGTGGGAATATTACACTGGGGCTGAGAAAGGAGGAGGACTGTTCATTAGAAATAAGAGCTTCTCGGTGTGCTTCCTGCCAGTGTTGAAAACCTATGGCAATCTTTTTTCTTTCAGGCTTTTTAGAAAAAGTGGTCATGGTGCTCTGTGGGGTCAGTAGAGACACTTTTCAAGCTGTGTTTGCTCAAATTTTTTACTACAAAGCATTAACTCTCAGAAATGTAGTGTGCATCGTGTCTGTCAGTGTATTACATATTTATTCCCATTCCTGTTCCTGATAAGACCCAATCCAGCCAGTCAACAACTTGTAGCTCTGTACTGGAGCAAAGCTAATACTTTCACCAGCTTCAAAATCTTGTCATCACTTCTTTCCTTGTACTACAGTCAGCTCTGTCTGCTCCGTAAGCCCCCAAAGAAAAACAGCTCATTTATACCCCAGCTGCCAGGTGACGCCTGTCATCAGGTACTCTCTCACAGATTTAGAGGAGCAGGAAAATTATTGTTTGTGTGATTGTCTATCGCTTAATAACAAACAATTTCCCAAGTAGCGACTTTCTCTTCACCCCTGCCTTCCTCACCTCCTAACCCAGACTGCTCGTTTCACAGACTCAGCAGTCAAGTTTGTTTGTGTCTGCGACCCCCAGCTGTGTCTGCTCTTCTGTTTCTTGCATGTTCGTTGTGTGTGCGCGTCTGCATGTGTGTGTCTTCATGCTCTTGCCGCAGATACATACAGAATGCATGTTGTGTCTCTCTGAGGCCATATTTGTGGCTTTACCTCCCAGCTGTGTTTGCATGACTTTGAAGCTGAGTCTGGGGAATGAGAGATGATCTCTGGTGTGACTCCTCTCTTTTTCCCTCCCTCTCTCCTCCTTTTTACTACTTTTCTAACGCTCCCCACAAGATGCAGCTGGTCTGTGAGCTCATCCCTCCTCCAGCGGAGCTGTAAATAAAGCCACTCTCTCTCCCTCACTTTTCTCAGATCTATCTCGCCGCTTTCCCTGCTCTTATCAGCCCAACTCCTCCTCAAGGAACATGTCTTTCTCCCCTTGTTGCTGATTTGTCTGACAAGTTGTCAACAGATTAACAGAGAATAAAGTTTTGCACATTTTACAAGTGGATACCACAGAGATGAACTGAGGTAGTGATGTGAAAGTCAATTCAGATCATTAATGCAACAATATTGAGGCTCCATATTTAGGGCGTACACTGCAAAGGTTGTTGTGAGATGCTGAAAACACTTGTGCACTTGTGAAAATAGCATTAGAATTTCAAAAATCCTCACCATTATGAATAAATTAATCAAAAGAAACACTGAATAGTCCCAGAAATTAAAGCGCAATGACAAACTTGCATATGTTTATAGCACACCACCTCCTGTGTCATGTTGCAGTCAACTTGAAACTGTGGATTCCTGTATCCATATTCATTGTGTTTTGAAAGCAAACTGTACCTTTCTGTGTCATTTTCATTCAGTTTACTGTAATTGGGTTTCTTGTACACTTAGTCTCATGTGCTTCAGTTTACAGACTTGAATGACAGTACTGTTAGTGCCAAAAAAAGGCATTATTTATCATTTTTTGGTATGATAATGGGTGGTGTATGGTCAAGGTCAAATTATAATCTTTTTGCTCTGGAAGAATGGAAGATCTAAATCATGGAGCTTTTTCTTGCTGCATAAATGCAACGTTTCCATAAGCCTCCATGGCTGACCTTGGACTTCAGTTCAGGCATGTGTCACATACCTCCACCTATGGTAGTGAAAGCCAGATTCTGCAGATCAAAACTGCTCTAACACAATGCAGCAGCCCCGAGCAAGGCCAGGAAGGAAGAATTAGCAACACATCCTCCACACGAAAGCCCCGGGCCAGGTCGTCATATCGTTACACATAACACATCCGTTTATTCAATTAAACTGGATTAATTTATCACCACCAGTCAAGAGGGCTTCATGTGTTTTTCCACACTTTCTGGCTCAATTATATTTAGGCATGTTTGTTCAAATGGCCCAGCAACAATGTCGGAGAAATGAATCTGGCTCCTGAAAGCAGCAACATGTATGATATTTATGTGCAATGGTGAAGAAAAGGTTCAAGATGTGATTTTGTTCGGCATGGTCTTTTTTTTGTACTCATTGAAGATGTTCTCACTGAGTGTTGCAGACAGATAAAATGTGTCAGTGGTTTGTGGTTGGTGGACCGCAGCTCTTCTGGCATAGTTTAAATCCCGTTTCTCCTCTGCGCTCTCGCAAAGAGAGGCACAACTGTGGTCATGCGTCCTCCAACATCAAAGGATAAGCTTAATTAAAACATCTTAATTACAAAACTAGATGCAGCCGTCGTAAAGTGGAGGATGAACATGTTCAGCACAAACTCTTTCACCCATCCCAGTAGGAATACTGCTGTCACCAATGACTATCCTCAAAAATACAAAGGTTGAATTTCTGTGCATGGTTTCTTTGTAAATCAGTCAACAAACCCACAGCAAATAAGAGTTTGAAAATGTTGAGAATTGGCATTTAAACCCCTCTTGTGGTTTGCAAACCCTGGATCACATATGTAGTGGTGTACTTGCAAAGGAAGCTGAACTTCTGTGTTGAAAAAACTAGAATTCGGTGATTGGCAGAGGGTTTGATAATGACAGAAGAGCAGCTCATAGAGGTTGTAAACATATGAAGCTCTATGGAATGCCTCACATATCACAAACAAACCATCTCGGGTTTTCAAGACTGAAGCGATGGGGTTGAGTCTAAAATAAGAATTATTTGATTGGTAACAGGCGATAACAAACATGACTGTCATGATTCCACCATGCTGCCCCTTCACCACTTCCTGTCAATGTGATTAGTGGAGTTTCAACCCAGCTTGTTCCAAGACTGTTTTGAAATTTCTGGTTTTCATGTCCTGTGTTTAATGTCAGAATATATTCTCAAAGATAAGTCTTGTAATGAATTGTTACCAGAGCTGCAGAATATATAATGTGTGGTATTTCCAAGAAACATCCTTGAAGATTGTGCGGGGGAGTTGTGGGTTGAAAAATGAGGGCAGATGCAGAGATGAATATTGGGATGTGGTCTGATCATCCACCTGGCCATGAGGCCATTGACCAGACATATCAAATGGAAGGGAAACAGGAAAAGGACAACCAATGTATATCAAACAGAACTAGACTATTTAGTCTGTTCCATAACTTCCCAAGGACTTGATAACACTAAGCACTGCTGCAGAAACCACAGGATTACTGGCAACACCGACTAGAAGTGTGTGTTGTAGACAGTCAGTGTGGCTGTTTGTGTTCATGTGCAGTAGATGTGGACATGTTTTCATATCCTATCTCTGCATGTGTCTATTGCAAATACTGTAGTTTACTATTTTGACAAATAAAATTACTTTTGTGTAATGACTCACTTGAAAGGAAGTTCTACTGCAGGTCCAATCAGAGAGCTGTCTCATCAGCAGACCAACCAAAATTCAAGTGTTATAACTGAGTGATTTTGTTAAACAAAATAGGAAAATTGTAATTTTGCCTTCCCATATCGAGAGGATGAAATAGTTTGTCAGTGCCTTCCATAATGCAAATATTGCTACAAAACAATTTATATGAGCATTTAGGCAACTAAAAATACTTGGCCGAGGTTAGGGAAAGATCAAGGTCATGGTTAAAAGAATGATGGCAAGAGACAGGATGTGAGCTTCCTTCTCGAGTGTAAAAGTCTTACAAAGGAAAGTTTTGTGCTACACATAAGCAGCATTTTGACAACTGGTTTTAATCTTTATTGCTCTAAGTGAAATTGCTTATTTTAGATCTCAAAATCTGTTTTCTAACTGTGGGGAAAACACATAACACTTTTATAAAGCATTCAACCAAGGCCATCAGTAACAACAGTTGAGTGCTATACTACTAAGTGTTTTGGTAACCTCAAGCCTTTTTTTTATATGGTTTGAAAACCATATTTTCCTGTACTTACAGTATAATTATGGGTTTTAAGTGGCAAAGTAACAACACATAATTTGACACAAATCTGACATAGATCAGAGTGTTTCTGTTCTCTCTGACACAACTCAATTTTTCTCAGACTTTCCACAGCTTGATGTAAAGCCACAGAGCACTTTAAAAAACATGTCCTTGTTGACAAGTATGTGAATACTCCTAACTCCACTGCTGGCTGTGTGAGTTAACGTGTGGCATCATGGCATAGAGGGCTTCAAATCTTAATTTATCTCTATATTGAATACTGTATGGCTGCATGTACAGAATGATAAATTGTAAACAGAAAAATTGCATTTCTCAGCCAATATTGGATCTTTGCTTCTTCATACAATGAACATTCAATATTGACATATCACACAATGACTAAAATGGGTGAGTGCTCTTTTAGTTCCAGAGAGGCCAAGCTGCCTTTAAATTGATGGATTTTTAAAATTGAAGTAGGTCATGCTTCTAAATATCAATTAATGACCTGTTCCACACCAAGATTTTGAAGAAATGAGAATAAATCGCCCAAGGAAATGAAAAAATAAAATGACATTCTCCCTCCTCAACTGAAGGTTTGTTGGTGTCTCAAAAATAATTGTTTGCACTCCTGTGCTTGACATCTTACAACAGAAATCTGAAATAGCTTTATGCAGCACATGTCATCAATAAATGTTCTTACAAGAAATTTAAGATACCAGTTGCTCAAAGTCCATTCTTTATTTTTTTACTATAGGAAAAACTAAACCTCATTTGCTTCGTTGGTATAACATATAATATTGGTAGCCAGCCACTAACTAAACTGTAATGTCCCATATATTTAAGTCCAGCACTATTGCCTCTATAAGCAGAGTTGGGATGCAATTGACTGCAGTAAGACAAATATTGTTCTTAAGTACAGAATCAGAGCAAAATATTGTATTTTCTTTTCACATTTGTGCTATATCTGGTGGCTGAAGTTACTTGCAGATTCAGATTTTACATTCAACATGAAATACACTCATAAGATGTTATTATTATCATCTGTATTTCCTCCTTGTTCCCTTCCTTCTTTCTATCCATACTTTCCTTCCTTCCTCCTTCTCACACACCATCACTCCACACTTTTTCCTCCCTTCTTTTCTTCTTTTCCATGTCAAATTATCTTATTTATTGTATTCACATATGTAACCCTAACTTGAGGGCACATTAACTATACTGAGATCCAAAACAGTGGGAGACAAGAAGGCAGCTGCATGTAAACAGTTTCAGACAAACAAGCGATATTCCATCATCAATCTTCATTCTCAAAATACATCTACAGTAAAAAGCCACAGTAACTGGACAGTAAATTCATGTGTTGTATGTCAGGTCAGGATTGCAGATTCTGTTTGTGGTAGATATTTCCTTGCATGTCCGAAGAGTAAAAGTGGAAGAATGAGAGGAAAACACAGTTTACTGAGAGATGATGGGTCCCATGTGAGTGTTCCATTCTTATACCTATAAGGCTTTGAAAAAGTAAAGCACAGACAGAGCTACAAGAAGTGGTTTTATGCAGTCAGATGTTTAGATGGTAGTGTTACGGGTGTGTGTACAGAGCAAATGGGACCAAAATGCAGACACCAAAGACAAAAGGACAGGTTGGGGAAAAGAGGCTATAATAATCAAATAAACATAATAATAATAATCAAAATCCAAAAAAACAGGTTTATGATAGGAATGGCAGGAACAGCAGGAACAGAATACAGGATGGCTGGAATGCAAGTGTACAATAAAGCAACATGGACAAACTGGCAGGGAATGAATGGCAGAGGACTGGTAGTACTGGGACTGATGGGGTATTGAGCAGCAGGTGAAGACAATTGGGGAGTGGCAACAGGTGAGCAGGTGGGTGTGGGAACCGGGCAGGAAAGAAAGGAGAATGGCAAAGCCAAGAGAAGAGAGTGTAGGGCTGAAGGTAGGGACAGAGGTAGAAAGATTAACTTAACATTTCTAGATAGAAGTTGACGCTTTTTGAACGGAGAGGGATGTTTTGGAGCCGGCATAGGTGGCGTTGCACATTAAGGCATTGGCTTCAACCTCAAGCCGTGGTAATTGTGGCTTGGTTTGGACCAATGGCCTCAAACTCCCGGTCCGCAGGCCAGACACAGAAATGTGGCCTACAAGTTCTCTCATGCAAATCATGTGAGTCATTGGGAACAACCATTCATACTCCAGTCCAGTTGGAGGTGGGGTGCCACCATATTTGGTGACGGTGAACACCAGTCAACCGCCAATTTGCTGGTGGTTTGGCTAATCACCAAATGAAACCAAGTGGAAAGAAGCATTTGCATGCTAACATTATCTTTTGTTGTTCAGTCAAGTTGATGACGAGCACAGACAGTTTCCAGAGAAGTGGGAGATGGATTATTTATTTGTCGAGTTCAATGGAAATGCCACTTGCCTCATCTGCAAAGAGAAAATTGCTTTACTAAAGGAATATAACCCCAAGCGCCATTATTCAATTTAACATGCGGAGCATTATGTGAAGTACCGGGGAGATGAGAGGAACACAGCTAAAGAAAGGGCTATCAATGCAACAAAATCTCTTCTAGAAAGCAAGCAAGGAAGCCAATGCAGCAGTTGAAGCAAGTTATGTTGTGAGCAAGATAACCCAAAGCAGGAAAACCATTTACTGGAGGCAACTTTCTAAAAGACTGCATGCTGCAGGTTGATATAAATGATAATGCTCAGCTTGCCATTTTTGTCCATGGTATTAATGACCATTTTGAAGTGACAGAAAAGTTACTTTGTGTGAACCCAATGCAAGGCCATAACACAGCCAAGGATAACCACAAATGGCACACCATCAATGACAGGGAGGAGAAACAGACTGGTAGCGCTTGTTCAAAGAAAATTGGGGGAGGAAGGTGCAGATTTGGTGATTGCTCTGCACTGCATTTTCCATCAGCAGGCACTTTGCAGCAAGTACTTGAAGCATGGGCGTTGCTTGGCCTGGGCATTCGGGGCTGTAGCTCTGAAGATTTTTTCTTTAGCCCCTAATAATTCTCCACTTTGAGCGGTTTGTCACTAAAGAAGACAGCAGTGTTGTAATTTTGCATCTTCAGTGGACGGAACAAAGGCAAGACCAATCAGAGAGGGTTTACAGGAAAATACATGGAAATACTTGTGTCTTATTGACTGACAGGTCTCTGTCAGTTCTTCAATTGATGAGGTTACTATGACCAATGCTAGCTCATACAGTCAGTCAGTCTGAGGAAAAACTGGATATACAAAGATTTTGTAATAGTAAAGGGGTTGAAGCTGAAGCCGTGGCACAAACATTGTCTCATGCTGAGCCAGGAAAACAAGGTGTGTAAATGTCTGTATGAGTTCCAAGTTACCTGAACATGATGTGAGCAGAGCATAAGTTATATACAGCTAACATTCTCTGCATTGCACTGTAGCTAGCTAGACCGTTAGCAAAGATAGCTTAGTTGTGCCTCCCTTTGGCTAGCAACACCAAACTAGCCTAGTCTCATGTTAGATAGCCAAAAAGTTTTCCCTTCTCCTTTGATGTGCAAAATGCCTCCAGTGTGCTACAAATAGAGCTCATTGATCTGCAGTACAATTCTGAGCTCAAAGCCAAGTTCAGAGAGGCAAATAGAAAAGCAGACATGCTTGAACTATAATTTCCGAGAGAATTACCCCCATTCTTTCCAGAGCTTTCCAGAATGTTCAAACAGACCATGTGCCTTTTTGGAAGCGCATATCTTTGTGAAAAACTATACTCCACTATGAACTGCAATAAATCAAAGTACAGGTCCAGACTTACTGATGTCTATCTTCAAGCCATACTGAAGGTTTCAACTGCCACCTCCCTCAAAGCAAATGTGGCTCAGCTGTCTGAGAAGAAGTGCTGCCAGGTGTCTGGCAGCAAGTATTAGGCAAGAAAAGCCAAGAATGACTGTAAATAGTTCATGTTGAGAAGTACTGAATAGTTGAACCTTTTTTTTTTGAAAACTTGAAGTAACTTGAAGAACCTCTTGTGACAAGACTGGATGCTCAGTGGCTCCCACATTATTTGGGTTTGAGACCCCTGGTTTAGACCAATGCAGCCAGTTACTGTGAGTAATGGCCAAACCAGTTTCCAGTGCAGGGCCATATTATATTTCTGTTCAGAAATCAAAGAGGTTTTTGTAGCTGTGAAAGAGAAGTATATCTTTTTTAAATCTCTTATCAGAAAAAATTGCGTTTGTGTGAATGTGTGTGTGTGTGTGTGTGTGTGTGTGTGTGTGTGTGTGTGTGTGTGTGTGTGTGAATGCTCTATGAGGGCTGTGTGCAGTTGTCTACATTCACATCTCTCTGCAGTGGCATAGCCTGTTGTATTCCCTTGGGTGCTCTCACTGCTGAATGGCTGTTTCCATAATATCTTGTTTTAGTGACACATCATACAGCTCAGCTCTGCTCCACTTATGAGTTCATCTTAGGTCCGTTCACAGCTTTTCTAACTCTTCCAAGGGAACATTTATATTGTGGTGTCTCTGTTGCTCACACACACACACACACACACACACACACAAACACACACACACACACACACACACACACACACAGATACCCCTCCCACCCAGACAAAAACACACAGACGCTATCTCCCTGAGAATGACAACACAGCAAACCTTATTATTGATAGACATTAGCATTCCAGCTCTTTGACTTAAGTTAAACTTTTAATTAATGAGCCATGTTAGGAGATAGATGGTTGGTTTATTTTTGTATTTGGTCGACAGAATGACTTTTGTCTTTCTATTGAGCTTCCTGCAAAAGTTCCAAAGTACTTGAAACAGACATTTAAATTTATTTAAGGGTACCACTGGTTAACTTGATAAAATTCAGTGACAAAACAGAGTGTCACCCTCTGATAAAACTACTATGTCATGTGTTCGCACACTCTGTGTTTTGTTCAGTTGTACATGTTGCACTGAAGTCAGCTCTTTATGTTTTCATACATGATAGGTGTTCATATTAAATGAATCAGCCAATACAATAACTTCTCTTGTTTCTGAATTTCACATTTCTCTTCTCAAACAGAAAAAGACATTGCATCTGTGAGATTCTCCCAAGAAAATCATGATAGTCGTAAACAAAAGAGGCGGCGTTAGCTTGTGAGGGTTTTTTGCGGAGCACATCTGGACTTCCCTCAGATTAAACATCCCAAATGTGACCTGAGCTGGAAACGATTTGTTCCCCGGCAGTGCCGTCACTCCTGCCAAAAGGCATGGGGGTGGGGTGGGGATGGTGGTAGTGGGGTGGGAGGGGCCAGTGGGTGATGATTCCTGTGAAAGGATATGGTGAGTGTACAGAGTTCCTGGCTTTAAGATTTAGTTGTGTAGTAGTATGATACTTGGTTGTGTTTGAAGATGTAATCTCCCATTTGATTTCCATTCAGCGGGCAGGATGGGAGGTTGCCAGTCCCTGCTCCCCTGGGCTACCACATCCAACCCATATCAGGGTCATGCAGACTCTCCTATAAACACTGATTAAAACTCTGGAAATGGCTGCCTGACATGTCCTCCGACACTGAGGAGAACATATCTAAAAAGCTAAATTAAACTCCATAATGATTTCAACTGAAGTCTGTGAATCTCTTTGCAGCTTTATTTGATCTGCAATGTTTGTTCTTTTCTTAATTTTCTATTTTGGTAAAACAGTTTCAGCTGTAACGGAAATAAAACAATTATTTTATCCCTCTTTATCTCAGCCAACACTCCTGTTTAGTTAATGGTCTTTAAAATGGCAAAAGAGAAATATGTGTCAGATATTGTTAACATCATCAGAGCATGCAGTGCATGAGTGTGCTTATCTCACCATCTAAAACAGATGCCACAGGTTCAGAGGGCACTGCTGAGTTGATTTCAGCATTTTTATTGCAACCAGATAGACAAAGAAATAGAGACTGACGACAGTATCTGCAGCCCCACATGGAGCCTGTATGGAAATACTTGGTCTGCTTCACTGATTGCATTACAGCACACAATAACACACGTATTAGATGTGTGGTTTCATCTGGCATCATTTGTATTTTCTTGTTTAGATATAATGACTGACTTTCATACTTGCAATGTTAGACCTCTAAAAAAATCACAGTTATTATGCCATTACAGGCTGGAATGCAAAATGTAAATGCATTTATAAGATTTAGTCATTATTTCTGTATGATAACCACAGTGAAATAATTCCAACAGACTTAAAACATATGGCTGTATGATGAATTCATTGTTTTGATTAAAGCACACAAAAAGCTTTCCTAGAGGGCTTCCTTATAGAATTATATGTGAGACCTCTTAAATGAATGTTTGAAAACTGTAATTAGACCATTATTTGTGGCAACACCATGTGTCACGATATTTGCCACATTTCTCTCTCGCCAAAGTTGACTCGATATTCTAAATGAAATAGGAGACTTACATATTCTTACTCACATGAACAAAACATGAAAACATGGGAAAAGTTAAAGTACCGTACCAGGGGCTTAAAATTATTGTATGTTTAGGAAAATTATTGTACACAAGCCATAACCAAGAGAACAAATAGGCGTAAATTTGTAATTTTCAGAAAACACGTATTTATTGAGATGAACAATTTATTGATACAGCCTACAAATCTAGCCACATTGTTTAAAAAATAAGATAAAAAATTGCTAATGTAGTTATATGATGCATGGAAGGGAGTAGTCTGATTGGCTGGAAAGACGTCACATGAGAAGAGATGCGTAAACACAGATGTATGATCCATATTTTACTATTCTGATTGTGTCAGGAAATGAATTACAATGAGATAGCCTAGACTGATCACAACTACTAATACAAACTACTAATAAGTGTCACAAAATGATCAAATGATTGAACTTTATGGGACTTTTGGCATTATTGATCATACAAAGGACAAAATTAATGTAAAAATACGATAATTACGGTACATCTGGCAATGCTGTTTTGGATGCCTTCATGTCTAAGGGAAGCATGCCAAGATGGGTAATCTTAGGGGGGATGGTAGGCTGGCTCATAACTGCCCTTTACCCTGCAGGGCACTTGATGGCTGCCTTATCAGATAAAAACAAAAACTGAAGGAATCATCAGGTTAAAAGCTTTTAAGTAATGAGATGGAAATGATGTAAATAGGTTCATCTGTTATTCATTTGATGGCCCAGTCCTCATGTATCCACTTGGGCTCTGTGGGGTGTACTGAGTGGAGTTTGCAAACTGTGGTGAGGGAAAATGTTGCAACAAACTGTGCTACTTCGCTGGATGTGACCTCAAGTACTGAACTGGAGTTCACTTTGACACTGATGCAGAGCAGCGACATCTCCCTCTGCAGCAGAAGCCTCTTTCAGACCCCCCTGACTTGGAAAGCAAAACAGAAATAAAAAAAAAAATGGGGCTTTTTTTATGAAAGTTGCTTTTTGTAAAGCCAACTGTGAAACAAGGGATGATGTGTATGCCCCTGCCATTTTAATATGATACAATTCTATGCTGGCTTAATGAAATACTCCTCGATTTCAACAATGCAGCAGGAATTTGGCTGTAGCATGATCATGTAGTTATACTGCATTCAGTCCTTGCATGAGTTTGACTTGGTTGTTGTTGAAGCAATTCTCAGTTTTAAATGACAGCGTTTTTAATTTTGGACTCAAGATTTAAGTACTATACTGTGTTCTTTAAACAAATAAATAGTGGGGCTGCTGGATTCAAAGAGTATTTGAAATAATTGTGATTGTTACCTAAGATGTGTAAAGAGCGGCAAGAGGTCTGCAGACATATTGACTATGAAAAATATCCCTTTCCTTTTGAGCGCATCTTTCAGTTCTTATTGTTGATTGCCAGTTAACAGCTGCATTCTTTTTCATAACTTGAACATTGACTTTTTATGAAGCAACTGGAGAGTATTTGTTGAACAGACTTGAAAGATGAAGCCTAATTGATAACCTGTTATGTACAGTAACAGACAAAAGTTTTGACACATTTTCTCATTGAAATGAATGGGAAGGTGTGTCCAAACTTTTGACTGGTCCCATATGTAAATGAGTATGCTAAGTGCTGTTTTTCAGATTGACAAAGATGGATGCATAGCATGAAGGCTCCTTACAACTTCGCACATAAAACTACCCAAAACTTCTTCAAACCTGACCTGCAACTCAGACCTGACTATATCAACCAGGACACAACAAATCTTTCACACTGGAAAGAATCCACCGTACACCAGCACCAGCAAGTCCTAACCATAACAGAGCTGTCCTCTTCCGTTTTCTCAAATTTCAAGACAAAGAGTTTGTGCTATGTTCCACAAGACATTAGGACATCCAACATGACAGATCCAAACTCATTTGCCGAGAACCTTTCAGCAGACACTATCCAACAGAGATTTGAGTTCAACAGTGTTAAGAAGCTGTTTATCAACATGGGGACCTTCCGAGGGTTTCATCACCATCCGTGCAAGCTGATGGTGCTACACAACAGGAAGATTCAGCTGTTTTCTTCTCCACAAGAGGCTGAGGAATTCCACCAAAATATTAGTGCCAGATAATTCACACATGAACAGGTTTGAACTGGCTGCTTTACATGAGAAGGGGTGAGTGTGTCCGCTTCTATGCATAAATACAAGCATATCATCCTAACCTCTACTAGACTAAATTGCCATCTAATTTGCTCTGCAACAGTGAACAATATGGATAACAATTTGCCAGACAAGTTAAGGGCTTTACCTGTTATCAGTATCCAATCCCAACGCATCAAACTTTCTAAAGATGGCTTCTTATGATGCAGGTCTTGTTCATGTCTGGAGAGAATTTAACACAACAGTGAAAGACGACAGCTTTTATTCAGCTAGACACAAAACATGCTCTTGGTTGGGCTCTTTTCTTTTACCTCAGGACCATCACTCCTCTGTAATTTCTTGTAGTATAGAACCTATTCTTATATCAGACCATTTACCAGTTTACCTTTAACTAACCCTTCCTCAACAGAGATGCCAAACCAAGTACTGGAGATTTAACTCCTCACTCCCCACACTGCAACGACATCAGGCAATGGCTGGAACAATATTCACAGGCAATTCAGCTTCCCCCGTTACTCCTGCAGTAATATGGGACGCAGCTAAAGCTGATTAGAGGACAGCTGATGTCATACACATCTGCAAGGAAAAAGGCTGTTACAACACAAACTTAACAACTTAAAAAGAAGTTTATCAATCTGGAGCAATCTCACGAACAATTGCCCACAGAGGAAAATATGAGGAAGCTAAATGCTGTTGGAACTAGTCTTAATCTCATTCAAACTCAACATATCAAAAAACTTTGATTTTCACCAGACAGCATTATCATGAATATGGTAATAAGCCCAGCAGGCTCTTAGCCTGTCAACTAAAAAAAGTGCCGATCATACAATAAAAAGTGTATGTAACATGACAGACCAACTAAAATACAACCTACAGTCAATACAGTTTTCATTCCTTGATTTTTATACACAGCTGTACACATCAGAATACCCCTCCGAATCAGATATCTGCATGTTCTTAGAACACTTCTTCTGTTCTTAGGAACAGCTAAGAGGAGGAGGTGCTGCAAGCAATTAAGTCACTGCGTTCTGGAAAAAACTCCACGTTTGGATGGATATTCTGTAGAATTTCATAAGGCCTTCTCGTCTCAAACTGAGTCTCTTTTTATGCCCATGCTTACAGATTTTTTTAAGAATGGAATCCTTCCTGAATCAATGAAGACAGCTGTAATATCACTGATACATAAGAAGGATAAAGACACTGCAGAATATGTTTCATTCTATCCAATTTCACTACTTTCAGTCTATTTCAAGATAATATCAAAATTAACTGCACATAGATTAGAAGATTTATTGCCCCAGTTTATTAAACCCTATCAGTCCATTTTTGTAATGGCACGATATGCTTCTGATAACATTCGGAGTCTACAAAATGTAATTCACCACACAACCCTATATAATTGACCAGCATTAGTAGTATAACTTAATGCAGAAAAAGTGTTCAATGGGGTCGAGTAGTCATATTTATTTTCTGTCTTGGAGATATTGAACTTGTATCGGGTGGATAAGGTCTATGTACAGCAATCCACAAGCTGAAATATGTGAAAACAACACTCCCTCTGATTATGGTGTCAATTATCCCTGTTCTTATATAATTTGACAATTGAACCCCTCACAGAGGCCATACGGGTTAGTAGAGAGATTTCCAGAACTGAGATTGGGAAAATAGAGAATAGAAGTTCATTGTATGCTGATGATATTATCTTGTACCTAACTAACCCAGAGCGGTCAATTCCAGCAGTGCTAGATCTCATCAGCAAATTTCAAAGGATATAAGGCTACAAAATTAACTTAGCAAAATTCAATGCCTCCTTATTGAACTCCATCAATTTCTAGTAAACTCAAGATCATTTCATCCTTCACCTGGGCACAGAGCAGATTTAAGTATCTGGGGAATGTGTCTCCCAGACGTGTTTCATATAAACTACGACCCACTATTCAAAAAAATCAAGCAAGAATTGGAACACTGGAATCTGCTCCCCATCTCACTTCTCAGATGAATTAATGTAATCAAAATTCATGTATTGCCCTATTTTTTAGACAAAGCATTTTTAAATCCACAAACTGATAAGCTCCTTTATTTGGAAGAACTCCTCACCCAGAATAGCTTTTAAAACATTAACTAAGTCCAGAGAGAAAGGTGGACTGGGACTCTCAGACCTTCAGTGGAGCCACCCACTGGACCACCCAGACAAAGGGCCTGATTAGTTGGGTACAAAAACACAGAACTGCTCAGTGGACAGATATGGAACCTGATCTTTCTACCATTTATTAATAACATAAATGCACTATATCCAGTATCAAGAACCTATGTAATTCACAACAGTCTTCAGGCTTGGCAAGATGTAAAATCAGTTTTAAGGAATCTCTATGCTAGCTCCTCTATCCTCCAACCCAGACCTACCACCCCCAATCGGAAAGTCCCTGTTCACAGGGTGGAAAGAATTTGGGATACATCAGTTTCAACAATTATTTACTGAAGGTTCCCTTAAATCTTTCTCAGATCTAAAATCAGAGTTCGAAAATTACAAAACAGGAATTCTACAAATACCTACAAATTCGTCACTTAATTTCTACTCTGGCAGGGACAAGACAACTTTCTCTGGGGTGGTCAAGTATAGAAGAGATATTGGAGAGCCCCACATCATTGAAAGGGCAGATCTCTTTGATTAGTGCTCTGTTACACCATCATAGTTCTTCCCTGACCCTGCTTAAGAATGTATGGCAAAAAGATCTGGGATGTGATTTTAGCGATGACCAGGGGGACATTATGTGTCAGAACATCTTTATTTCATTGTCTTGGTAACAAAATAATTATATAATAGAATTATAAATTTAGGCACAGAATGTACCTTACCCTGCTCCATC